>NW_022681468.1:34739283-34959925 GCF_009764315.1 Trachypithecus francoisi | reverse complement strand
TGAACAGGGTCCTCATGGCTCTGGCCAGTACCCTATCCTGCTGTAGCTGAGCTGATATCCAAGTTGCAAAACAAGTCCTCCCCACTCTTCCCACTCCTCTCCTCAAGTAGAAGGAAGGACAACCAGGTCTCTTGCAAGCTGTGAAGTCTGGTTTTAGAGGAGGAGTGATGCCAGCACTCTGTTAGCCACCCTGGCTGGTGTCTCAGTTGGTCAGGTGCCCCCCTGCCCCCCCAACCCAGTCCACTGTCTCTGGGCCTAGTTCAGCACTAGGACTTGTCTTAGAGTTGCAGTCCTTATAGCCTATACTGCCTTTCAAGTTTACTTAGAGACATACAGCACTGTAGCTCTCAGTGGTGAGGTTTGCAGGTACTCAAGTACAGACTGCTGGGACTAGCAATTCCCCTCTGGCAAGGGCTTATTTAAATGCTACCTGTGTGGGCAAGTGTCAGCTGAGTTCAGTCTGATTTTCCTTTCTGCTCTAACAGGACAGCACTGAGTTTAATCCCTCCAGTTGCTATGCTCTCTCTCCCCCAGCATCCAGAGATGCTCTCTGCACCCCATTACAGTTGCCTGGGGCAGGAGTGGTGGTGTCAGGAATTCAAGACTGTTCTTTTCTGTTTCTTCGGTCCCTCTTTCAGGGATACAAAGTGATATGAAGATAAAACCAGGTACTAGGAGTGATCTCGTGAATTTTGGTTCTTTGGTAGATAGTTGTTAAATTGGTGTTCTTGTAGGGGTGACAATTGGTAGAGCCTTCTGTTCCACCATATTGCTCCACCTCTGCTCCTGCTTTCACTTTGGGTTATTTTTAAATTTTTAAAATTAATATACTTCATTTTTGGAGCATTGTTAGGCTTACCGAAAAACTGAATAGAAAGTACAGGAAGCTTCCATTTACTTCCTGTCTCCCCTACCCACATTCTCCCCTATTATTAACATCTTGCATTGGTAGGTACTGTTGATCCGATTGATGAATCAATATCAATACATTGTTACTAACTCAATTCATAGTTTACATTGAGGTTTACCCTTTGTGTTGTACATTTCTATGGATTTGTAAAACACATGTCATGTACCCACCACTGCAGCATAATACAGAATAGTTTCACTCCATAAAAATCCCCTGTGTGCCAGCTATTTATTCCATCTCTTTAACACTCCCCGCCCCCCAACTCTGGAAGCCACTGATAGTTTTGATCTCTATAGTATCGCCTTTTACAACATTGGAAACATAAAAGTATGTCGGCTTTACAAACTGGTTTCCGTTATTGAGTATTATGCATTTACTTCTTCCATGCCTCTTTCTGGCTTGAATTTATGACAGAATAATATTCCATTGTATGTATGTATGTATGTACTGCAGTTTGTTTACTCATTCACTTATTGAAGGATATCTTTGTTGCTTTCAATTTTTATCAATGTATGAGTAAATTGGCTATAGATATATGTACACAGATTAAGTTTTTCAATACATTTGTGTAAATACCTAGGAGTGTGATAACTAGATTATATGGTAAGACAATGTTTAGCTTTGTAAGAAACTGCCAAAATGCCTTCCAAATTGGCTGTATCGTTTTGCATTCCCACTAGCAATGAAGGAGAGAGTTTCTGTTGCTCCACAACCTTACTGTCATTTCGTGTTGTTGGTGTTTTAGATTGTAGCCATTCTAATAGATTATGTGTGGTGGTATCTCGTTGTGGTTTTAATTTGCAATTCCCTAATGACATGTGATGTTGAGCATCCATAAATATGCTTATTTGTTATCTGTATATCTTCTTTGGTGAAGTATATGTTCAGATTTTTTGCTTATTACTTAATGGGTTTTTTTCTTACTGTTGAGTTTTAAGAATTCTATCTATTATTTTGGATACAAATGTGTCATCAGATATGTGCTTTGCAAATATTTTCTTCCAGTTCATGGCTTGTCTTTCCATTCTCTTAACAGTGCCTTTTACAGAACTGAAGTTTTTCATTTAAAAAAAATCCAACTGATCATTTTGTTCGTTCAAGGAACATTCATGCTTTTTGTGTGGTATATAAAACTTAATGCCAAACCTAAGGTCATGTACGTTTTCTCCTATATTAGTTTCCAGACGTTTTAAAGTTCTTTTAAAAAGTTATTTATTTATTTAATTGAACTGTTGTAATTGTTTATATGTATGGGGTACAATTTAAAGTTTTGATACATATCTATGTTGTATAATGATCCAATCTGGGTAGTCAATGTACGTATCACCTCATGCATTTACATTCCTTGAGGTGAGAACCTTCAAAAGCCTCTCTTTTGAAGAGCTAGTTTGTAATATACAATATTTTAATGTCAACCATAGTCCCTATGCTGTGCAATAGAACACCAGAATTTACTCCTTCTAATTGTAACTTCATACCCATTTACCAACTTCTCCTATCCTCCTCTTTTCCTCCATCTGAAGTCTTTGGTAACCACTGTTCTATTCTTTGCTTCTATGATATCAGCTTAAAAAAATAGATTCCATGTATGGGTGAGATCATGCAGTGCTTGTCTTTTCTGTGTCTGGCTTATTTCGTGTATCATGATCTCCTCCAGGTTCATTCATGTTGTCTCAAATCATAGGATTTCATTCCTTTTTATGGCTGAATAGTGTCCCATTGTGTATATATACCACATTTTCATTATCCATTCATCCACCGATGGACACTTAGATATATTTCATATCTTGGCTATTGTGAATAGTGCTGCAATAAACGTGACAGTGCAGATATCGCTTCAACATACTGATTTCCTTTATTCTGGGTATCAACTCAGCAGTGGGACTGTGGGATCATATGGTAGTTCTATTTTTACTTTTTCCGAGGAACCTCCATACTATTTTCCATAATGGCTGTACTACTTTACATTCCCACCAACAGCATATGAGTATTCTTTCTGTCTATCCTTGCCAGCATTTAAAAAAAATCTTTTTGATAATAGCCATCCTAGCTGAAGTGAGGTGGTATCTGCTTTTGGTTTTGATTTGCATTTCTCTGATGATTAGTGATATTGAGCATTTTTCATATACATTTTTCATATACATTTTTTCATATACAAATTGACCATTTTTATATCTTCTTTCAAAAAATGTCTATTCAGGTCTTTCTGTCCATTATTAGGTTGAGGTATTTGGTTTTTAGCTGTTGAATTGTTTAAGTTCTTTATATATTCTATATATTAACCTCTTGTCAGATATATAGTCTTAAAATATTTTTTACATTCTGCAGGTTGTCTCCTCACTCTGTTAACAGTTTCTTTTGCAGTGCAAAAGTATTTTAGTTTGATATAATCCCATTTGTGTATCTGCTTTTTTTGCCTGTGCTTTTGAGGTCTTATTTTTCAAAATTCTTGAAAAATTCAGCCCAATACTGGGAAGCATTTTCTCTATGTTTTCTTCTACTAGTTTCATGGTTTTGGGTTTTATATTTAAGATTTTAATCATTTTAAGTTAATTTTTGTATATGGTGAGAGTTAGGGATCTGGTCTCATTCTTCTGCATATGAATATCCAATTTTGCCAGCATAATTTATTAAAGAGAATGTCTTTTCTCCAATGTGTGTCCTTGGCACCTTTGTCAAGGATCAGGGTTGTGGATTTGTTTCTGGGTTTTACATTCTATTCCATCGGTCTATGGATCAGTTTCTATGTCACTACCATGATGTTTTGGTTACAATAGCTTTGCAATATATTTTCAAGCTGGGTAGTGTGAGGCCTCCAGCTTCATACTCCAATGGAGTCTTTTACGATTTCACATAAATTTTGTGATTTATTTTTTCTTTATCTGTGAAGAATGTCATTGGTATTTTGATAGGGATTGTATTAAATATCATTGCTTTGGGTAGTATGGCCATTTTAAAAATATAAATTCTTCCAATCCATGAACACAGGATATCCTTCTACTTATTTGTATCCTCTTCAATTTCTCTCATGAAAGTTTTATAGTTTTCAGTGTAGAAATCTTTCACCTCCATAATTACGTTTATTCCTAGGAGTTTGTTGTTGTTGTTGCTGCGATTGTAAATAAAATTGTTTTCTTGATTTCTTTTTAAGATAGTTCACTATTAGCATATTGAAATGGTAATAATTTTTATGTTGATTTTGTAGCCTGTAACTTTTTATTGACTTTGTTTATTATTTCTAGAGGTTTTTTGGTGGAGTCTTTAGGGTTTTCTATATATAAAATCAAGTAATCTGCAAACAGAACCAATTTGACTTCCTCTTTTCCAATTTGGATGCCTTTTACTTCTTTCTCTTACCTAATTGATCTGGGTAGGACTTTCAGTACAATATTGAAAGTGGGCCTTCTTATTTGGTTCCCTAGCTTTTCCCTGTTCACTATGATGTTAGCTTGGAGTTTGTCATATATGGTCTTTATTGTGTTGAGGTGCATAATTCTATACCTAATTTGTTGAGAAATTTTGTCATTAAAGGATGTTGAATCTTGTCAAATTATTTTCTGCATCTATTAAAATAATCACATGGTTTCTCTCACTTTCTTGTATTGTGGTGTAGTGCATTTGTTGATCTATGTATGTTAAATCATCTTGCATCTGGCATTAATCCCACTTGATCGTATTGAATAGTCTCTTTAATGTGCTGTTGGATTTGGATTGCTAGCACCTTAGTAAGAATTTTTGCATGTACATTCATCAAGGAGTTTTTGTTGACCTGTTGTTTTTGTTGTTGTCGCTGTGTTGTTGTTTGGTTTTGGAATCAGGGTAGTAGTGGACTGGTAAACTAGTTTGGCAGTACTCACTCCTTTTCAGTTTTCTGTAATAGTTTGAGGAGAATAGGCATTAGCTCTTCAAATGTTTGTAGAATTCAGCACTGAAGCCATTAGTTCCTGAGCTTTTCTTTGATGAAAGACTTTTTATTACTGATTCAGTGTCCTCGCTCATGTATTACTTGATTCAATTTCCTCATTCATCATTGGTCTGTTCGAATTTTCTATTTCTTCATAATTTAATGTTTTGGTAGATCATATCTGTCCAGGAATTGATTCCTTTCTTCTGTATTATGAAATTTGTTGACATCATAGTCTCTTATGACCCTTTGTATTCCTGTAGTATCAGTTGTAACATCTCCTTTTCATCTGTATTTTATTTATTTCAGTCTTCTCTTTTTTTCTTAGTCTAGCTAAAGGCTTGTGGATTTTGTTTTTTAAACCAGCTCTTCATTTCATTGATCTTTATTTTATTGGTCTTTTTTTGTTTATTTCTTCTCTGAGCTTTATTATTTCCTTCCTTCTGCCAATTTTGAATTTGATTTGTTCATGCTTATCTCTAGCCTAAGTCTTAAATATTATCTAAGAGCTTGTGAACAGAATATTGATGGATATATGGACAATAAAGGCCTTTCTGATGAGGTCTCAGATGGAAATGAGGAATATCTTATTAGAAACTGAAGGAAAGGTCATCCTTGTTATAAAGTGGCAATAAACTTGGCTGAATTATCTTCGTGACAAAGGACATTGTAGGAAAAATAATTAAAAAGCAATGAAGCAATGCACTGGCCAGGCATGGTGGCTCATGCCTATAATCCCAGCACTTTAGGAGGCTGAGGCAGAAGAATTGCTTGAGCCAGGAGTTCAAGACCAGCCTCAGCAATATAGTGAGACTTCATCTCTACAAAAACAAACAATCAAATGATAGGTAGATAGATAGATGATAGATAGATAGACTACATATATATGGTACATATGTACACATGTATATATAGACAAAAATATTTTTTAATATTTTACTTAGATATTTCTGTTACATATATACATACACACACACACACACACACACACATATATATAAACACACATATATATAACAACAAAATAAAATAAAAGCATACATAAAATATATATAGACATCTGGCCATAGAAATATCTAAGCAAAATATTAATAAAATAATCTGTATGGCTTCCATCAACTGCTTAGAGTAAATGCTAGAAGAAAGAAAGAATTTAAAGACAGAGTTTATCACTAAAAGGGAAGCAGAACATAAATACTTAGAAAATTCTCAGCCTGGATTGTCTTCTCCATCTAAGACTCTCATAATGCTTATGTTGTTTAGTTTGATGGTGTTTCACTATTTCTTTATGTTCTATATACTTTTCTTCATTCCTTCTTGTTTCTTCTACTCAGATAGTATTTTCAAGAAAAGAAGACTTTTTTCTCTTTGAGCAAATCTGCTATTGAGCAACCCTACTACATTTTTCATTGAGTTACTGTGCCTTTCCAATCCAGAATTTTCATTTATTCCCTTTTTGTAATTCTCTTTTTTAAAATGTTCATTTTGTTCCTATATTAGTTTTCTGATTCTTCTGGGTTTTTTGTTTTTTTTTTTTTTTTTGGTCCATATTTTCCTTTAGCTCTTTGACTATACTTCAAACAGTTGTTTTATGGACTTAGTCTAGTAAGTCTATTGTCTAGGTTCTATTGGGGATGATTTCTGTCAGTTTATTTTGTTCTTTTGAATAAGCCATGTCTTAACTGTTTCTTTGTATACTTTGTGCTTTTTGTTGTTCCTGACAATAGGGTATTTGATTATTATAATGTGGTAACTGAGAACATATTCTCATTCCTTCTGGTAATGCTTTTGAAAAGTGTAATTGTTGAAGGATATAAGGTATTTGTTTAGATATTTTTCCAAACAAATTTAGTCAAGACTGTCTGGTTGTGTGTGCTTGGTAAAGATGCTGTTCCTTTAGCTTGCATTAACTAATGTTTTGGCAAAGGTTTCTTTAATTATTGGAGTATTTTGAAGATGGCATTTTCTTGATGTATGTTTGTTTGTTGTAAACCTTTGAATTTTTTTCCAAAACTCTTACATAGTTGATTCAGATAGCTGAATTTCTAGGTTTTTTTCTTTTTAATGTTTCTATGGGGGAAGGAGAGCTTGCAGTTTTCTAGCCTGATACTTTACTGATCTCACTCTCACTTAAAACTTTTTAAAACATCTATGATTTCAAAAATAATACATACTAATTCATGAAAAGCCAGATGAGACACACAAAGAGAGAACTAAATTCAAGATTTTTAGAAGACTAAACACAACACACACACACACACACAATTACTCAAACGTAACTCATTTCTAGAATTTCTCTGTACCCCCAAACAGTCCTCTTCACATCATTGAAATAGTCTGCTAATTTATACAACATTGTGAGTGGGGGGTTTCCGGGCTGTATCTTTTCTGTATCTGTGATATTATGAATACACACACACACACACACACACACACACACACACACACAGGTTTTCATCCATAGTCCCTGGCTTACAATGCCCACAACCTTGTTATAGTTTTGTTATAATTAATGTTGGAGTGCTTTAGGCCTCAGAAACAGACCTGAAGAAATGGAATCCCTCTCTTTCTCTGACCCTTTCCTGTCCTTTTTCACCTACCCAAGGCAGGACTAATCTGATTATGGGGCAGAAGACCCTCATTCCAGAGGGGGTCCTGTCTTTGATTCCTAGTCCATGCTATTATTAATCGCACCTAGGTTCAATATTCTAGCCCCGCATAAACCTTAGCAAGGTGTTATTTAATTCATGCTTGTAGGACATACAGATAATCAGTCATACACCATACCGATTCAAACCACATGCTAATCTAAGCCACAACAAACTATACACAAACCCCCCCTCCCCCAACTCCGACCACTCCCACATAATTTGCCTTTGCCAAACCCCAAAAACAAAAGCTTGCTGCCTAGCCGAAGTCTCACTTTTTATCTTTTAGGTTTACACACCTAAGCTATCACTTTCTCAACTAATAAAAAATTAGCTCACTTACCACCCCTTAACACCCCCACCCTTCTTCCCACAACCCCCAAAGATAATATCCACAATATATAGCACTCCGTTTATGTAGCTTAATTTACCCAAAGCAAGACACTGAAAATGCCTAGATGGGTTCACAAACCCCCATAAACAAATAGGTTTGGTCCCGGCCTTTCTATTAACTTCTAGCAAGATTACACATGCAAGTATCCTCGCCCCAGTGAAGACACCCTACAAATCACCATGATTAAAAGGAGTAAGTATCAAGCACGCTTAATGCAGCTCAAGACACTTTGCTTAGCCACACCCCCACGGGAAACAGCAGTGACTAGTATTTAGCTATAAACGAAAGTTTAACTAAGCTATGCTAATATAGGGTTGGTCAATTTCGTGCCAGCCACCGCGGCCATACGATTGACCCAAGCTAATAGACATCGGCGTAAAGAGTGTTTTAGATAAATCCAACTAAATAAAGCTAAACTCTTTCTAAACTGTAAAACCCTAGCCAATGTAAAATAAACTACGAAAGTGGCTTTAAAATTTCTGAATACACAATAGCTAAGATTCAAACTGGGATTAGAGACCCCACTATGCTTAGCCCTAAACTTCAATAGTTAAAATAACAAAACTACTCGCCAGAACACTACAAGCAACAGCTTAAAACTCAAAGGACTTGGCGGTGCTCCATACCCCCTAGAGGAGCCTGTTCTATAATCGATAAACCCCGATCCACCCTACCATCTCTCGCTCAGCCTATATACCGCCATCTTCAGCAAACCTCAACAAGAGATATAAAGTAAGCACAAATGCCCACGCAAAGACGTTAGGTCAAGGTGTAGCCTATGAGCTGGGAAAAAATGGGCTACATTTTCTATTACAGAAAACCCACGATAACTCTTATGAAACTTAAGGGTCCAAGGAGGATTTAGTAGTAAACTAAGAATAGAGTGCTTAGTTGAACTAGGCCATGAAGCACGCACACACCGCCCGTCGCTCTCCTCAAATATAATTAAGGATTAGCTTAACTAAACACCCCTATATTTATATAGAGGAGATAAGTCGTAACATGGTAAGTGTACTGGAAGGTGCACTTGGATAAATCAAGGTATAGCTCAACACAAAGCATCCTGCTTACACCCGGAAGATATCAACATCACTTGATTACCTTGAGCCAACACTAGCCCAAAAACCAATCAATACTATTATCAAATAAATATATAAATACTAAACCATTCACAAGTATAAAAGTATAGGTGATAGAAAATTTATTCTGGCGCTATAGACACAGTACCGCAAGGGAAAGATGAAAAAAAAAGATTAAGCATAAAATAGCAAGGACTTACCCCTATACCTTCTGCATAATGAGCCAGCTAGAGATTATTTCGCAAAGAGAACTAAAGCCAAACACCCCGAAACCAGACGAGCTACCCAAAAACAGCTAAAAGAGCGCACCCGTCTATGTGGCAAAATAGTGGGAAGATTTTTGGGTAGAGGCGATACACCTACCGAGCCTGGCGATAGCTGGTTATCCAAGATAGAATCTTAGTTCAACCTTAAGCCTACCCGCAGAACCACCAATCCCCCTGTAAGCTTAATTGTTAGTCTAAGGAGGGACAGCTCCTTAGACACTAGGAAAAAACCTTATATAGAGAGTAAAAATTCCAGCCCCCATAGTTGGCCTAAAAGCAGCCATCAATTAAGAAAGCGTTCAAGCTCAACATTAAGCACCCAAAGAAATCCCAAACATTTAACTGAACTCCTAACATCACATTGGATTAATCTATTATACTATAGAAGCAATAATGCTAGTATTAGTAACATGAATAAATTCTCCTACGCATAAGCCTAAATCGGACCGAAAACCTCACCGATATTTAACAGCCTAATACTAATAATTATAAACAAGCCAGTATTACTAATACTGTTAACCCAACACAGGCATGCTATCAAGGAAAGGTTAAAAGAAGTAAAAGGAACTCGGCAAATATAATCCCGCCTGTTTACCAAAAACATCACCTCTAGCATTACTAATATTAGAGGCACTGCCTGCCCAGTGACACATGTTTAACGGCCGCGGTACCCTGACCGTGCAAAGGTAGCATAATCACTTGTTCTTTAAATAGGGACTTGCATGAATGGCAACATGAGGGTTTAACTGTCTCTTACTTCCAACCAGTGAAATTGACCTGCCCGTGAAGAGGCGGGCATAAAATAATAAGACGAGAAGACCCTGCGGAGCTTCAATCTACTAATGCAATCACAACAACATAAACCTATGGGTTTAACATATCCTGACCCTGCATTTAAAATTTTGGTTGGGGTGACCTCGGAGCATAACTAAACCTCCGAATAGACTATGCCAAGACTGAACAAGTTAAAGCGAACTAATATCTACAATTGACCCAATAATTTGATCAACGGAATAAGTTACCCCAGGGATAACAGCGCAATCCTATTCCAGAGTCCATATCGACAATAGGGTTTACGACCTCGATGTTGGATCAGGACATCCTAATGGTGCAGCAGCTATCAAGGGTTCGTTTGTTCAACGATTAAAGTCCTACGTGATCTGAGTTCAGACCGGAGCAATCCAGGTCGGTTTCTATCTATTTTACATTTCTCCCTGTACGAAAGGACAAGAGAAATAAAGCCTACTTCATAAAGTGCCTTCCTTCCATAAATGACCTAGTCTCAATTTAACAAAAAATCTACATATACAGCCCAAGAACAGGGCTTGTTAAGATGGCAGAGCCCGGCAATTGCATAAAATTTAAGACTTTACAATCAGAGGTTCAACTCCTCTTCTTAACACCATGTTCACAACAAACATTCTACTTGTCACTTTACCCGCTATTGTTGCTATAGCATTTCTTACACTTACCGAACGAAAACTACTAGGCTACATACAACGACGTAAAGGACCCAACATTGTAGGACCTTATGGGTTATTACAACCCTTTGCCGACGCAATAAAACTCTTCACCAAAGAACCATTAAAACCTTCAACTTCCACTACTACTCTTTATGTTATTGCACCAGCCCTAGCCTTTACCATTGCCCTTCTCTTATGAGTACCTCTCCCCATACCCAATATCCTAAAGAAAGAATGGTAAACACAGAGGCCAAGACTGAACAGACAAGCCTTGCTGGATTTAGACCATGTGCTTTTTCCAATCACATTTCTACATGGTTCTCAATCATGCCTATGTAATGAAGCCTCCCCCAAAACTCAAAAGGGTAGGGTTCAGAGAGTTTCTGGATGGCTGAACATGTGGGGGCTCATTGACGATTGTGCACAAGGAGGGCATGAAAGCTCTGTGCCTCTTGCACCATACGTCACCCTATGCATCTCTTCTTCTGTATCCTATATAATACCCTTTATAATAACTGGGTAAGCATAAGTGTTTTCCTGAGTTCCATTCCAACAAATTAACCAAACTCCAAAAAGGAGTCATGGGAACCCCAAATTGAAACTTGTTGATCAGAAGTTCTGGAGGCCTACATGTGTGACTGGTAGCTGAAGCTGGGGACTGGATGTCCAACCTGGGGGATCTGACACTATACCCAGGTAGATGGTGTCAGAATTGATTTGAAGGACACATAGCTGGTATCTGCTGCTTGTTGTGTGTGGAAAAAAAAAACAAAAACACTTTTGGTCACAGAAGTCTTCTTTCGTGTTGATTGTTGTTGCAGTGTGAGAGCAGGGGACAAAAATGGTTTGACAGTTTGGTGAAAACAGTACCTGAATATAAAAAGCAGCCCAATTATCTTTCTAATATGACTTCCCTCATGTCATACCCCCTCTTACAGATTCCAGTCAAAATTTCCCATCACATCAAATAATAAATGGAAAACTAGCTATTACTGCTCCCCAAAGGGCCCAACCCTTTTTATCTGTTCCTATTTTTCAATAATTATTAATATACATATAATGTATAAATTAGTACATTTTATAATTCTTACCATTACAATTACTTTTATTCCTCTTTCTACTTTTACTACACTACTTTCTTCTTAGAAATTAGTTTCTTTTATTGGTGGCCAGTTTATTTCAGGCTGAGATCAACTCATTCTTGTACTTTTAAAATATTTCTGACTGCACTGAATTTAAAACAAATCTTTCAATGTTGCACACAATACATTTAAATATTAATGTATTCTTCTTTTCTAAATATTACTTTGCATAAATCCTCCCAAATAAAAGGTATGATTCATAAGAGGAGAAAAATAAATGAGGTAAGCTGCTTTAGGTAACTTCCTTATACCAAATTGAGTCTGTTTTCATGCAATTCTATGTTAAAACTATTTTTGAAAAGGAAAGGGAGATGGTTTCTAAGATAATTTCATGATGTGCTAATTCTGGATTGAGTCAGAAAGAAGTTGAAGTCAAATCCTTTATAGAAAATTAACTCGAGGTATCCTTAGCTTATGATAAAACACACAGATTTTAAGGGTGCAGCTTGATGAGCTTTTACTTGAAATCACCATTGCAATCAATATATTTGACTGATACTTTACATTTTTCCAGAAAGGTCCCTTTATGCCCCATTCCCCTGCTCATACATCTAGAAACTAATAATTACATTTCTATTTCCATAGATTAATTTGAAGTATCCTAGAACTTCATACAAATTAAATCATACATTAACTACTCCATTTGGTCTGGCTTGTCTCATAATTTCTTTGAAATTCAACCATGATCTTGCATGTTTCAGAAGTTTGTTCGAGTTATAACAGAGGAGTATTTCAATGAATGAATATGTCAATGTGTTTATCCATTCACCTATCAAGGACAAGTTCTTGGTTTCCAGATTGCAGAATACATTTATGAATAATGCTGCTATGAACATTCATAGACAAGACTATGTGGTAAGTTCCTAGGACTGAAATTGCTAGATCATAGTGTAGGTATATGTTTAACTTGATAAGAAATTATAATTACACATCCTAATTTTTCTCATGACATTTTACTCTCCAGTTCATCCATTATCCTCAACTCCATTTGATTTCTATAATCTCTAAGTCTATCCTCTAAATTCTTTTAAGGAAAAGTTTCGACTTTCCTTATTGATTACGCTTCACTCTTTTAATTACAGGTTGAATCTTTCCCTCATTTAGGCTTGAGAAAAATGTCCTTAAGTGTCCTAAACTTGCATCAAACCCACTTACTCATCAAACTCCACTTATGACTTCCCTTAGAGGACAAGGGACATTTCAGCTCAGTTATATACTGCTATTCTCAATTCCTGCCATTTTTTTCCTCTTCTTTTGACCCCCTGACCTACGACTCCAACTCACTGAAAACAACCTCCCCTGATGAGCACACCATTGTTATGTAATAGCCTAACCCTTCCCACTCACTTATCAGGGGGTGTCAAGCCTGCAGACTCACTCTGCTTTTATCATAACTGCCCTGAGGAGAAGGCTGAAGACTGAGGAATCCTCTTTGTGCCTCCTATTTGATTGCATTTTCTTTGGTCAAAGGTTCCCTTATTCATGGGATCTGCCTGGGTCCAGGACCCCTTGACAGGTGTTCTCTGGCTGCCTGTCCTCTGGGCACTCTTGTCCCAGGTCTATTGTTTTCATAACCCACCAGGATGGCGCTTTACTTCCTCAGAAATTGTGATCCCCAGAAAAGTGCCCCACAGGAGGCATGGAGTTGAGATGCCAGACCAACTCTCTTACAGCATGCGTTTCCAGGGCCGAAGACACGTGATTCACATGAATCTCAAGAAGAACATGATGCCCAGACATTTACCTGTTTTTACTGATAATGACCAGGGGGCCATGCAGGAGAACTACCCTTTTGTCCTGCGAGACTGTTACTATGACTGCTACCTGGAAGGGGTTCCTGGGTCTGTGGCCACATTGGACACCTGCCATGGAGGGCTGCGTGGCATGCTGCAGGTGGATGACTTGACTTATGAAATCAAACCCCTGGAGGCTTCTTCCAAATTTGAGCATGTAGTATCTCTGCTTGTGTCAGAAGAAAGACCGGGAGAGGCTAGTAGATGTAAGACTGAAGGGGAAGAGAGAGATCAAGAATCTGAAAAGGTAACACTGTCTGAAACTCCCAGAGCAGGCCACGTTTATTTGTGGAGGCATCATAGAAAAAACTTGAAAATTCACTACACGGTTACTAATGGATTATTCAAGCAGAACCCTAATGTGTCACACATAATAGAGAATGTAGTGATTATTAACAGCATCATACATACCATTTTCAAACCAGTTTATTTAAATGTCTATGTACGTGTTTTGTGCATATGGAATCAAAAGGATGCAGTAAAATTTTCTGGGAGGCCAGGTAAAACTGCTGTAGAATTGTTTGGTTTGTGGAAATACCGTACACTTTATTTCAAAATTCCACATGATACCTCAGTTGTTTTTACAGCATATCGACTTGAAAACCGGGACTGTTATGCCAGCTTTGACGGAATATGCAACCCGAACTGGGGAGCAATGTTTGTGTATTTAATGAGATATCACTTATTTAGGGGGGCATGTCTAACAGCACATACACTAGGTCATAACTTGGGCTTGACACATGATTCTGCTGGTTGTTATTGTTTTCGACGAACCAACTGTCTCATGGCTCCTATTCCTGATCTTAATGATATGATGAGCAATTGTTCTTATGAGAAGATGCAAAACAAGTTGAATAGATGGGATCCTTGTTTGAGTGATCCAAATGCTCCATACACTAATTTTCCTTATGTAGCTCCTCGTTGTGGAGACAAGATCAAAAATCAGAGGGAAGAATGTGACTGTGGCTCCCTTAAAGATTGTGCCAATGATAGATGTTGTGAGACCTCTTGTACCCTTCCTCTTGGCAGTGTTTGCAATACAGGACTTTGCTTCCGTGAGTGTAAATATGCTGCCCCTGGAGTGGTTTGCAGAGACTTGGGTGGCATATGTGATCTACCGGAATACTGTGATGGGAAAAAGGAAGAGTGTCCAAATGACGTCTATGTCCAGGACGGAACCCCATGTTCAGCAGTATCTGTTTGTGTAAGAGGAAACTGCAGTGACCGTGATATGCAGTGTCAAGCCCTTTTTGGCTACCAAGTGAAAGATGGCTCCCCAGCATGCTATCAACAATTGAATAGGATTGGTGACCGATTTGGAAACTGTGGGGTTATTCTACGGCGAGGGGGAAGTAAACCTTTTCCATGTGAAGAAGATGATGTTTTTTGTGGAATGTTGCACTGTAGTGGTGTCAGCGAGATTCCCGGTGGAGGTGAGCACACTACGTTTCGTAGTATATTAGTACGCGACATAAAAGAAGAAAAATGCTTTGGCTATGAAGCACACCACGGGACAGACTTGCCAGAAATGGGGCTGGTAGTGGATGGTGCAACCTGTGGCCCAGGGAGCTACTGTCTTAAACACAATTGTACTTTTTATCAAGACCTGCATTTTGAGTGTGATCTTAAAACATGCAATTACAAAGGAGTATGTAACAACAAAAAACATTGTCATTGTGTGTTTGGGTGGCAACCACCAACATGTGAACTGAGAGGAACAGGAGGTAGTATAGATAGTGGCCCTCCACCTGACAAACAATATCGTACTGCAAGCAGCATACTTGTGAATACAAACCGAGCACTACTTTTAATATTTACTCGTTACATCCTTTTTCTGGTTTCGCTTCTCTTTGGCGGCTTTTCACAAGCATTACATTTTTATGGAAGAGAAAGGGAAGGAGATAACACAATGGAGTAAATGACATTGACACTTACTGGGAGATATAATCAATAGTCACTCTGACAATTAGATCATCTTTTAGCAATTCTGATGTCATCTTGAAATAAAATCACTTGGCAATTTAAAAAGGATCTGTGTGTTTAAATTTACTTAACATTTCACGTCTGGTCATATTCTCAATACTTCTACAGATGACGGCAGAAACTCCTAGATTCACTAACAAGAGGACTTGTACTCATTTAAGATTTGGGGTCTAATGTTTTCTACATACCCCTGTGGCAAATCCTGTTTGCACTAATATGCATTTGCTTTGCTTTAACACTCTTAAGGTCTTTTCTTTTTCTTATTTTTGAGACAGGGTCTCACTCTGGCGCCCAGGCTGCCAGGCTGGAATGCAGTGGTGCAATCTTGGCTCACTGCAACCTCTGCCTCCCGAGTTCGAGCAATTCTCCCGCTTCAGTCTCCTGAGTAGCTGGGATTACAGGCACACACCACCACGCCTGACTAATTTTTGTATTTTTAGGAGAGAGAGGGTTTCACCATGTTGGCCAGACTGGTCTCAAACTCCTGGCCTCAAGTGATTCACCTGCCTTGGCCTCCCAAAGTGCTGGGATTACAGGCGTTAGCCACCGCACCCAGCCTTACGGTCTTTTTCTGATTGGTTACATTTGAGATGTTTGTTATTTGTCCATTTTATTGTTAGTGTTAAACAAATAAGCCTAAGAGGCTACTTTGGCACTTATATGGTAGGAAGATTTTAAAAATCTTTGTGTCATAGGCACCTTGAATTTCAACAGTGGTAATACATAATCTGTGTCTTGTAATAAATCTTAAAGAGAATGCTACATTGTTGCACAGATAAGTATGATGTTTGTTGTAGGTTCATTTTAGTTTGCTAATGGTTGTTTTTTATTTTAGTCATGAATAGATGTTGGATTTTAGCCAAGTAATTGCATTATTGGATCTGATTATATAGTCTTTCTTCCTTAATCTTTAATGTACTGAATTATATTGATTTTCAAATGTTGAAACAATGTTGCATTACTAAAATAAATTCAACTTGGTTGTAATATACTATCTTTTTTATACATTGCTAAATCTGACTTAATATTTTGTGCAGGATTTTCTTTTTTAAGATGGAGTCTCACTCTGTCACCCAGGCTGGAATGCAGTGGTGCAATCTCGGCTCACTGCAAGCTCCACCTCCCAGGTTCATGCCATTCTCCTGCCTCAGCCTGCCGAGAGGCTGGGACTACAGGCGCCCACCACCATGCCCGGCTAATTTTTTGTATTATTTTGTGTAGGATTTTTAAATCCATGGTCACGATTGAGAGCAAGCTATAATTTTCTTTCTTGTGCCCTCTTTCTTAGATTTGAGTGTCATGATTATACCATCTCTTAAAATGAATTGAAGAATGTTCAATGATACAACATTGGAGTTATTTATTTCTTGACCGTTAGGTTTAGCTTATAAAACCATCAAAGCTTGTTTTCATTTTAGGAAGATTTTAAACTACTCATTCAAATTTTCAATTGAAAATTTCATTGAGATAATTATACATAGTTATAAAAATAATAGAGAGATCTCATATAGCTTTTACCTAGTTTCTCCCAATGGAAGCAAAATATAGTTATTAAACTGTAGTACAATAACATAACTAGGTTGTTGACATCAATACAATTTGCTGGGCATACTCAGATTGCCTCAGTTGTATTTGTACTCATTTGTGTGTGAAAGTATGTAGCCACTCCTGCTTTTTTAAAATCAATGTTTGCATGGTAAATCTTTTTCAATTCTTTTACATTCAGCCTATTTGATTAGATTTGAAGTGAATTTTTTATATGCAGCGTAGTGTTGTGGCATGTTTATTTACCCACTCTGCTTCTCTCTGTCTTTAGATTGGTGTATTAAGATCATTTACATGTAAAGTAATTATTGTTAATGCTTACGTCTTCCATTTCATTATTTATTTCTATTTGTTATAGCTATTTCTTAATTGGATTTGGATTTGGTCTTCTGTTACCTCCAGCTGTGTATTTGTACATTTGCACACTGCTACAAAGAAATACCTGAGACTGGGTAATTTATAAAGAAAAGAAGGTAATTGACTCAGTTCTGCAGGCAATACAGGAAGCATGATGCTGGCATCTGCTTGGCTTCAGGTGAGATCTCAGGAAACTTACAATCATGGCAGAGGGTGAAGGGGAAGCCATCACTTCATATGGCTGGAGAAGGACGGACAAAGAGAGTGAAGGGGGAGGTGCTACGCACTTTTAAACAAACATATCTCATGAGAACTCACTCACCATTACCTGAGAAGACAATGCTAAACCATTCATGAAGGACTATCCCCATGATTCCATCACCTCTCACCATGCCCCACCTCCAACACTGGGGATTACAATTCAACATGAGATTTGGGTGGGGACACAGATACACATCATGTCGAGCTGCATCTATGTTACTGCAAAGGCATGATTTCATTCTTTGTATGGCTCTATAGTATTCCATGGTGTGGATGTACCACATTTTCTTTATCTAATCCACCATTGTTGGGCACCTAGATTGGTTCTATGTCTTTGCTATTGTGAATAGTGCTGCAGTGAGCATACAGGTGCATGTGTCTTTTTGATAGAACAATTTATTTTTCTTTGGTATATACCCAGTAACGGGATTGCTCAGTTGAATGGAAGTTCTCTTTCTAATTCTTTGAGAAATCTCCAAACTACTTTCCATAGTGTCCTTTGGCCAATCTTTAACAGTAGATCCGCTAGCTGCAAACTCTTGTAGTTCTCCTTCCTTTCAGAATGTCTTTATTTCCTGTTCATTCCTGAAGGACAGTTTCACATGATATGAAATTCATGGTTGATAGCTCTTTTCTTTCAGTACTTGAAAAATGTTGTGCCACTTCCTTCTCGCTTCCATGTTTTCTGATGAGAAATCTACTGTCATGGCTAACCAGTTTTCCCAGCACCATTTATTAAATAAGGAATCCTTTCCCCATTGCTTGTTTTTGTCAGGTTTGTCAAAGATCAGATGGTTGTAGATGTGTGGTGTTATTTCTGAGGCCTCTGTTGTGTTCCATTGGTCTATATATCTGTTTTGGTGCCAGTATCATGCTGCTTTCATCACTGTAGCCTTGTACTGTAGTTTGAAGGCAGGTAGAGTGATGTCTGCTGCTTTGTTCTTTTTGATTAGGATTGTCGTGACTATATGGGTTTTTTGGTTCCATATGAAATTTAAAGTAACTTTCTCTAGTTCAGTGGAGAAAGTCAATGGTAGTTTGATAGGAATAGCATTGAATGTCTAAATTGCTTTGGGCAGTATGGCCGTTTTCACAATATTGATTCTTCCTATCCATGAGCATGGAAGTTTTTTTTCATTTGGTTGTGTCCTCTCTTCTTTTCTTGAGCAGTGGTTTGCGGTTCTCCTCGAAGACGACTTCAGGTCCCTTGTAAGTTGTATTCCTAGGTATTTTATTTTCTTTGTAGCCATTGTGAATGAGAATTCACTCATGATTTGGCTCTATGCTTGTCTATTTTTGGTGTATTGGAATGTTTGTGATTTTTGCACATTGATTTTGTACCCTGAGACTTTGCTGAAGTTGTTCATCACAAAAGCAATGGCAACAAAAGCCAAAATTGACAAATGGGATCTAATTAAACTAAAGAGCTTCTGCTCGGCAAAAGAAACTATCATTAGAGTAAACAGGCAACCTACAGAGTGAGAGAAAATTTTTGCAATCTATCTATCTGACAAAGGTCTAATATCCAGAATCTACAAGGAACTTAAACAAATTTACAAGGAAAAAACAAATAACCCCGTCAAAAGTAGGGCAAAGGATATGAACAGACAATTCTCGAAAGAAGACATTTATACGGCCAACAAACATGAAAAAAATGCTCATCATCACTAGTCATTAGAGAAATGCCAATCAAAACCACAATGTGATGCCATCTCACGCCGGTTAGAATGGTGATCATTAAAAAGTCTGGAAACAACAGATGCTGGAAAGGATGCAGAGAAATTGATACTCTTTTACATTGTTGGTGGGAGTGTAAGTTAGTTCAACCATTGTGGAAGACAGTGTGGCAATTCCTCAAGGATCTAGAACCAGAAATACCATTCGACCCAGCAATCCCATTACTGGGTATATACCCAAAGGATTATAAATCATTATACTATAAAGGCACATATACACGTATGTTTATTGCAGCACTCAAAATTCCTTTAAGGAGAAGTTTACACTTTCCTTATCATTGGATACGCTTCCCCCTTTTAATTACATGTTGAGTCCTTCCCTCATTTAGGCTTGAGAAAAATGTCCTTAAGTGTCCTAAACTTGCATCAAACCCACTTACTCATCATACCCCACTCATGACTTCCCTTAGGGGACAAGGGACATTTCAGCTCAGTTATATGCTGCTATTCTCAATTCCTGCCATTTTTTTCCTCTTCTTTTGACCCCCTGGCCTACCTCTCCAGCTCACTGAAAACAGCCTCCCCTGATGAGCACACCATTATTATGTAATAGCCTAACCCTTCCCACTCACTTATCAGGGGGTGCCAAGCCTGCAGACTCACTGTGCTTTCCTTATAACTCCCCTGAGGAGAAGGTTGAAGACTGAAGAATCCCCTTTGTGCCTCTCATTTGATTGCATTTTCTTTGGTCAAAGGTTCCCTTATTCATGGGACCTGCCTGGGTCCAGGACCCCTTGACAGGTGCTCTCTGGCTGCCTGTCCTCTGGGCACTCTTGTCCCAGGTCTATTGTTTTCATGACCCACCAGGATGGCGCTTTACTTCCTCAGAAATTGTGATCCCCAGGAAAGTGCCCCACAGGAGGCGTGGAGTTGAGATGCCAGACCAACTCTCTTACAGCATGCGTTTCCAGGGCCGAAGACACGTGATTCACATGAATCTCAAGAAGAACATGATGCCCAGACATTTACCTGTTTTTACTGATAATGACCAGGGGGCCACGCAGGAGAACTACCCTTTTGTCCCACGAGACTGTTACTATGACTGCTACCTGGAAGGGGTTCCTGGGTCTGTGGCCACATTGGACACCTGCCATGGAGGGCTGCGTGGCATGCTGCAGGTGGATGACTTGACTTATGAAATCAAACCCCTGGAGGCTTCTTCCAAATTTGAGCATGTAGTATCTCTGTGTGTGTCAGAAGAATGACTGGGAGAGGCTAGTAGATGTAAGACTGAAGGGGAAGAGAGAGATCAAGAATCTGAAAAGGTAACACTGTCTGAAACTCCCAGAGCAGGCCACGTTTATTTGTGGAGGCATCATAGAAAAAACTTGAAAATTCACTACACGGTTACTAATGCATTATTCAAGCGGAACCCTAATGTGTCACACATAATAGAGAATGTAGTGATTATTAACAGCATTATACATACCATTTTCAAACCAGTTTATTTAAATGTCTATGTACGTGTTTTGTGCATATGGAATCAAAAGGATGTAGTAAGGTTTTATCAGAGGCCTGTCGGAACTGCTGTAGGAGAGTTTGGTGTGTGGAAATATTATAAATTGTTTTCACAAATTAAACATGATACCTCAGTTGTTTTTACAGTATATCGACTTGAAAACCGGGACTGTTATACCACCTTTGATGGAATATGCAACCCCAACTGGGGAGCAATGTTTGTGTATTTAATGAGGTATCACTTATTTAGGGGGGCATGTCTAACAGCACATACACTAGGTCATAACTTGGGCTTGACACATGATTCTGCTGGTTGTTGTTGTTTTCGACGAACCAACTGTCTCATGGCTCCTGTTCCTGATCTTAATGATATGATGAGCAATTGTTCTTATGAGGAGATTCAAAACAGGTTGAATAAATGGGATCCTTGTTTGAGTGAACCAAATATTCCATACACTAATTTTCCTTATGTAGCTGATCGTTGTGGAGACAAGATCAAAAATCAGAGGGAAGAATGTGACTGTGGCTCCCTTAAAGATTGTGCCAATGATAGATGTTGTGAGACCTCTTGTACCCTTTCTCTTGGCAGTGTTTGCAATACAGGACTTTGCTGCCATGAGTGTAAATATGCTGCTCCTGGAGTGGTTTGCAGAGACTTGGGTGGCATATGTGATCTACCGGAATACTGTGATGGGAAAAAGGAAGAGTGTCCAAATGACGTCTATGTCCAGGATGGAACCCCATGTTCAGCAGTATCTGTTTGTGTAAGAGGAAACTGCAGTGACCGTGATATGCAGTGTCAAGCCTTTTTGGCTACCAAGTGAAAGATGGCTCCCCAGCATGCTATCAACAATTGAATAGGATTGGTGACGGATTTGCAAATTGTGGGGTTATTCTACGGTGAGGGGGAAGTAAACCTTTTCCATGTGAAGAAGGTGATGTTTTCTGTGGAATGTTGCACTGTAGTGGTGTCAGCGAGATTCCTGGTGGAGGTGAGCACACTACGTTTCGTAGTATATTAGTACACGACATAAAAGAAGAAAAATGCTTTGGCTATGAAGCACACCACGGGACAGACTTGCCAGAAATGGGGCTGGTAGTGGATGGTGCAACCTGTGGCCCAGGGAGCTACTGTCTTGAACACAATTGTACTTTTTATCAAGACCTGCATTTTGAATGTGATCTTAAAACATGCAATTACAAAGGAGTATGTAACAACAAAAAACATTGTCACTGTGTGTTTGGGTGGCAACCACCAACATGTGAACTGAGAGGAACAGGAGGTAGTATAGGTAGAGGCCCTCCACCTGACAAACAATATCGTATTGCAAGCAGTGTACTTGTGAATACAAACCGAGCACTACTTTTAATATTTACTCTTTACATCCTTTTTCTGGTTTCGCTTCTCTTTGATTGCTTTTCACAAGCAATAGAATTTATGGAAGAGAAAGTATTGAAAACTACTGAACCTCAGGAGTAAATACTAATGGGAGCCCACACAATGGAGAAAATCACATTAACACTTACTGGGAGTTGTAATCAATAGTCATTCTGATGGTTACATCACCTCTTAGCAATATGATGTCATCTTGAAATAAAATCACTTGGCAATTTAAAAAGAGTCTGTGTGTTTAAATTTACTTAACATTTCCTGTCTGGTCATATTCTCAATACTTCTATAGATGATGGCAGAAACTCCTAGATTGACTAACAAGAGGACCTGTACTCATTTAAGATTTGGGGCTAATGTTTTCTAGATACCCCTGTGGCAAATCCCATGTACACTAATACACATTTGCTCACACTCTTAATTTTTTTTTTTTTTTTTTTGAGGCAGGGTCTCACTCTGGTGCGTAGCCTGCCAGGTTGGAATGCAGTGGCGCAATCTCAGCTCACTGTAACCACTGCATCCCGGGGTTCAAGCAATTGTCCCACCTCAACTTCCTGAGTAGCTGGGATTACAGGCACGTGCTACCATGCCAGATTAATTTTTGTATTTTTAGTAGAGACAGGATTTCACCATCTTGGCCAGGCTGGTCTCAAACTCCTGGCCTCATGTGATTCACTCAACTCGGCCTCCCAAAGTGCTGGGCACTTGGTACATGCTATCTGCTATCATTTTCATTATTCTCAGTATTTTTGCATTATGCTAAGCCTGGGGAATCCCATATGTAATGTCTCTGACCTTTTGTCTTTACTGTTAAACTATTACAGAAAGGGTCATTATTCACTGATATATCACTTCTCAATTTATCTGGAAATTAAAGGTATGGGATATCATATTTTAAATCTCCAGGAATTGCCTGAGCCCAGCCTATCTATAAATTACAGGATGGACTGACAGTCTGATAAATGTACAGACACAAAATCTTACCTAAAGGGAAACCGGAAGAATCGCTTCAGAAATAGTGCAGTAAGGTGGGGTACAGTGACTCACGCCTATAATCCCAGAGATTTGGGGGCCTGAGGTGGGAGGATTCCTTGAGGCCAGGAGTTTGAGACCAACCTGGGTAACATTGTGAGACTCTGTCTCTATAAAATATTAAAAAACAAAAAAACATTATCCAGGCATGGTGGCACACACCTATAGTCCTAGCTATTCCAGAGTATGAGGAGGGAGTGTCAGTTTGAGACCAGCCTGGGCAACATAGTGAGAATCTATCAACACAAAATATAAAGAAATTAGCGAGGCATGGTGGCGCATGCTTGTAGTCCTAGCTATTCAGGAGGCTGAGGCAGGAAGATCACTTGAAGCCAGGAATTCAAGGCCAACCTGAGCAGGATAGCACGACCCCGTCTCTAAAAGAATTTAAAAATCAGCCCGGTGGAATAGTGTGTCCCTATAGACCCAGCTACTTGGGAGGCTGAGGCAGGAGGATCACTTGAGACCAGGAGCTGGAGGTTACAGTGAGTCATGACTGTACCACTGCACACCAGCCTGGGCAACAGAGTGACACTGTGTGTCTGTATGTGTCTGTGTGTGTGTGTGTGTGTGTGTGTTTTAAAAACTTTTGTTTTTAAGGCTTGTCATATCCAACAAGAGGTGATGTTCCAGGTCAAATAGTACGAGGGAGGTGGAGATGTGGAAGAAAAGAAGCAAGGGGGACTTCAAGAAGATAGGGATCAGGATAGAAGGGAGGTGAGAATCAGAGGCATAAATAGAGGTAGACAGAAGGGAGGGGGCCTTTGGGAAAGGAAGATCATTGAAGTTGTTGAAAACAGGACTCAAGACTAGAGATTGTTCAAAATATTTCTTTTCTTGGTTTCTTCATACCAAATAAAGTAAGTTATTTGTGGAGTGTCAGCTATTCTGCTACCCTTTTCTTCTAAGGTGACACAAAAATGCACAAGCTTGACATGCCCCAAGTAACCAAAGGCACTTCAGTTCAAATTTATACCTGATGAAATCACGCCACTTAAGAATTTAACAGATTGATTGACATTGCACCAGACCGTATGTCTACACAGATCTGACCAGGTATTTGGGTTGAATAGGAGTTTCCGTAGTAGAAGAAATTTGAGATAATAGAAGAGTCTTGTCCCACCTTAGGAAAGTTACCTAAACTCTCTGCACATCTAAAGAACTCTGAAAGATGGAAGGAAAATGCTGACTTCAGTCTGACAAAAGGGTACCTAGAAAAAAGTCAAAGCATGCAACCACCATGCTATGAAAGAAAGTCAGGTGATGGGACGATCTGTGCAGCAAACTGCCCTGGCAGTGTTTACCTATGTAACGAACCTGCATAGCCTATCCTGCACCTCTACCGCTGACCTTAAGATAAAACTTGGAAATCAAAAACAAAAATAAAAATGAGGGAAAAAAAGAATCAAATACCAAGAGCAGGGCTTACCTCTCCACCCACAGAAATTAGGGTTCTTTGATAATGCTGTCTTTGGCACAAAACTGGGCAGTGTTGGCGTTTTGTACAAAACTATTCCAAGTAACAACACAAAATTATTAAATATATATATTATATAAGTATTTTAAAGTGACTCACATAGAGGTTAAAGGCTTTATTCAATTGAACTACATGAGGGAGTACCTGAAAACCAGGTGATGTCACAAGTGAAGCAGGGCCAAGGTTTTTACAAGATGGGAACGTTCTGAGTAGCTGTCCTTGTCCTTTCAGTTTTAGCATCAGTGTTCACCTTAACCAAAACCCATAGATGGAGACTATTCGTATTTACTTGTACCTTCTTTGGAGTCTAATAACCAACAGAACAATGATTCTGAGAACTGTCTTTACAAACTTTATGGGTTTTTGGATAGCTATGGACTGTGAGAGGTATATAGTTTTTTTAAAAAGGGGTTGGGACAGGGCACTGTGCATGGTTGTTCATGCCTATAATCCTTGCACTTTGGGAGGCCAAGGTGGGAAGAATACTTGAGCCCAGGACTTTGAGACCAGCTTGGGCAACATAGCAAGACCCCATCTTCATAACATTAATTTTGTTTTAACTTCAAAAAAATAAAGAGAAGAAGGAAAAATAAAAAGGACAAAGTAGGAGTCAGGGAGGACCCAGAGCACTTGCTATAATGTTTGTTTTAAATCTTTTGCACCTTCATCCCAGGAGGTCAACACTGCTGCACATATCCATTTGCAGTTACCATTGCATTGGGTGGTTCCAAGTGGCTCCCAAGTGAATCCCCTAGTTTCTCCATATAACCCTCCATGCCTCTACTGGGGCTCAGCAGCCTTACCTTCCCCTGCTCTTCAGGGTCAGTTACTCCTGCCAGAATGACTCTTCTTTTTACCTGCGGGTCCTTGAACAGAAGATGTCCCAGATGCCCTGAGGGCAGCTTGCAGGTCTATGGAACTTATGCTGGGTCCTCTGGCAAAGATGCATTCTCTTTGTGGACCAAGACCTGCCTAGAGAACAGGTAGTTGCAGGGAGGGAAGCAGATCAGTGGATCATCAAGTGTGATGATAAGTGAGGCCACCCGGCTTCTCTTCCTTGGCTCTGGGCCCCATACATTCTTTCTATTGCATATACAACACCATCTAGGAATCTCTGACTTAATATACACAATGCATTGTGAAGGCTGGCACTCAATTCTTTCAGAATATTGTTTCTGAGCTGGCACTCTGGCTCTGCCTTCTGCAGGCCATTCTAAGCACTTTAGGAGAATAGATGCTACTAAATATTGAATATATGATACAAACAATATAATTCATTGCTATGTACCATTCCGGCACCTCATACACTAAAGGGTGAATGAATCCTCTATTCATATGCCAAGTTGTATGAGACTCCATGCTTAAAGATCTTACAGTCCATATGCCCACAGTAGTGGTGCTGGCTCAAGCTCTATAGACAATATCATAACTAGAATATGTATATTTTCTTGTGTGAACCAATTGCTGGCCATCCCAGGATAAAAGGGGCACAAAGTAGTCAATGTCTCACTAATTCACTGTTTGGTTTCCTTGAAGAATAGCACCTTCCCAGAAACTCAGCCTTGATCTGTGTCACTGGCAAGTTGTACATTCATGACAGAAGTGTCTTGATTAACTCCCTTGGCAAGTGGGAGTCCATGCTATTGAGCCCAATGTACCTCTATCTCTGCCACTATGGCTACCTGTTTGTGTGCCCCTGGAGAATTCATATACATGGATATCTTTTCAAGAGTGAAAAGACCCAAAATAATGGTCAAAGCAGAAAGTTTTTATACTAGAAAAAGAACAATAAATTTGTGAAGAAATGACAAAAGTGTAGAGAGCCAAAAACCTGTGGGTTGTAACTTACTCAGCATTCCACTGGAGGCTATATGATCAAACAACAAACTGTTTATCATGAATGCAGGATGTGGGCAAACTCACAGTCGCCAGAAGGTATGCTGAGTGCAATCACTCCCTGGTACCGTTCTCCTTGAGGTTATCTACTGGAACATCGGAAGACTACTGTTCAGAGAATGCAGTCGTGCAGGCCTGCACCGAGTCAAGCAGCCTACTGACAAACACCTCTTTCTTCCTATCTCCTTTTCTCAATAAATATGAAGGAAGCTAGAAGCTCAGGGCCCTTGTTCACTAGAAGCAAGGAGCCCCTTGACCCCATCATCCAAATATACTCTTTTGTGTTTGTCTTTATTCCCACGTTTGTCCCCCTTTGTCCCGTCCAACAGGGACTGGGGCCATGACACAAAAAGATCTAAGCTAGGGACAGTGAATTCCAGGGAAGTCACTAGGAGATCTATTGGGTGGAGTGTCAAGGAGGAGTTATAAAGCTAGTGGGAGATAAGAGTTACTTTAGTTTATTTGTACACATCTACTGCAGCAAAAATTTCCAAACCTGGGGATACAGTTATTTTCTTGTCCTGGCACAGGGAAGGCATCTTTCTCCATGGAAGTTTTATGGCTTGCTATATGCAGGAAAAGGCAGGTCAGATAGTCACTTCTGGAACTACAGTTTCCAAAGTGCTTTGAGCTTGAAGTAATCAACACACTAATTTGGCATATTTTAGAGTGGCACACTTTTAACTCCTTTATTTTCCCTGTCTGAAACTTTCCTAACAGTTTCAAATTAAAAGCTGAGTTGGTATTTGTGGAGAGAAGAGTTGTGTTAGCAGCTGAGTGGCAAGGGATCTGCAATGGGAGAGAAGAACACAGATTAGAAGGAGAATTAATAAGCAGAAAAGCACAATCTAAACACATTTACCCATACTCCATTCAACCAGTCTCCTATCCCTGACAATGGGTCAGGCCAATTGAATGGTTTAGCTTCATTTATATGATGAAGAGTGTTTATCTTGTCTTTCAAAAAGTTCAGATTAGATTCTATTTGTCCCTGGTGGTTTACATATAAGGAGTGTTCCTCACCAATGATTGCACAAGCTCCTCCTTCTTGGGCTGTCATTCTATCCAGGACGTGGTGATTCTGAAGTACAACAGAGGCTAAACTGTTAACTTCTGATTAGAGTCTTCTCAGTGCTTGCATAGTAATACTGACTCCTGTTCTATTACCATGGAAACATTGAGAATTGCCCTTTCCCTCTCATAAGTTCCAAAGCCTGGGAAAATGGATCTCAGCATGGAAAGGAACTTAGAATTGTGACATATAAGGGGATTTTCTGTAACATCTCATTTAGTATGCTTGTGTGACACTACTTTATAAACAAAGGAGCCCAAGTTTATAATTTGGCTGGCACTGAAGGAGGAGTACCTGGTGACAAAGGCATTAGGTATCTAAGTCCCCATCATTCTGACCATGTAGGTGAGAACCCTTCATAGACCTTGTCACCACGCAAGATAAAAAGACCAGTGTGGTTCACAAATAATATCAGAGTCAAATTTGTGACCCAACAGATTGGGGTTTGTTGTGCCTGGTCTTCTGTCATATTGGCATCGGTGAATCTGTATGTGTCCCTGTCAGTCCATAGGAGCAGAACAGATTGCACAATATCAGATATAGGAGATCTTTAGTTTGGTTTTGGCAGCTATAGGGCTTGATTTTGTCACCTGGCCAAGTTATTCCACATTTTTTGAATACTCACCATGCTATCACCATGTAATCTTTGGTGCCTATCAGTCTACTGAGGAGAGCAAGTGAGCAAATCCAAGTTGCACAGGGCTGACTTCTGGGCCATCCATAACACCTGGTGATGTGGCAAGTGTTTGTACCATAAGAGTGTCAGGACCATTT
The DNA here is from genome assembly GCF_009764315.1 of Trachypithecus francoisi. Lineage (NCBI taxonomy): Eukaryota > Metazoa > Chordata > Mammalia > Primates > Cercopithecidae > Trachypithecus > Trachypithecus francoisi. The sequence continues at coordinate 34,931,345 of NW_022681468.1, read as the reverse complement.
ATGACCTTCGTGAGAGGCTTATGTGCCATCAAGTCACAGGGTTTGATTGTGCTACTGCCCTAGGAAGTTACCTGTGAAAGATCCTGCATCATCTCTGCTTTCAGTACAAAGGGAAAAATCCCCTTCTAATATCTTTACCTAAACAAACGACATTCTTCAACCTTCTACACAGGTGTCCAACTCACCAAAAAGTAGAGGTAGTGTGACGTTGTTTTCTTTTCATGGAAGCCATACCTTGTCATGCGTCCGTGCTCTGGACTTGACCCACCAGGCACTTGCATCAGCAGGAATGAAAATAAGTTCAGATAATTTTGTATAATCTAGATGCTGATATACCAGCAATCAGATGGCTAGTTCATGTGGGCAGGGTTTGGAAAACTCGTGCAAAGCAATGTTAGTTCTGTGCCTAAACTGTTAAGAAAACAGTAAGGGTTAATAACAATAAGACACAGTTTGAAAGAAAGTCCATAGTGGAGGATCAGAGGGAGAACTGAATAGACTGAGATAGTCTGCAGTCAGCTTTTTCAATAAGTGCTCAAAGAACAAAGAGGACTTTGTGAAGAAAAGAAAAGGTTTTGGGTTTTTTTTTTTGTTTGTTTGGGTTTGTTTGTTTTTGTTTTGTTGTTGTTGTTTTTTTTTTTTTAGGGAAGGTAGAACCAGTTCCTGTTATACTAACAATGTACACCCTGTCTTGGACCCCAACGCCACGTAGAAGTCCCATGAGGACTGGGGAAACTACCATGCTCATTCACACAACATCTCTCATTGGTCCAGAGTTGCTTTCAGATGATTTAACTCCTTCTTGTTTCCAGTTTGCTCCATGAGTGCACTGAGCACACCCCCGTAAAGTAGAAAGCCATTAGTGTGTATAGGACTTGTCATCAATGCTACAGACAACCTCAAGGTTCAGCCTAAGAGGATACAGGCAGGTACCACCAGCATCTGCTGTACCAGACTTTCCAGCCCCAAATACGTTTACTTTTACTCTCATTTCCCTAGGATTGTATTTTCCAAGTAAAACATTTAGATTTAATTCTTGCCTCAGCATATGTTTTCTAAGGAACCTGGGTACAGTAGATACTGAAAGCCCACCCTACATCTTCTCGTCCCACTTGAGTTCACTTGCAGCCACAGTAGACAATCTCCATGCTCTGAGAGTTTACCACTTCACATGCTTATATCTCAGATATTCTTTTCCTTACAGCTTTCTCCTGAACCATGGAGTATTAATCAAAGGTATGTTTCACATGACTTCTCAGAAAGTGCACAGGGATGGCTCCAGTTGTACACAGAGAAAACCTATTCATTAGTCTACCCTGTTTTGTGCTTCCCCAGAAAACTAACTCCACTTAAATCCTGTCTCTGAGTCTGCTTTTTGGGCAATCCAAATTAAAACAGGAGGTAAGACTCTATGCTTGTTATAAACAGGTTAATTCTACCCACCAATCCTGATATAATTGACTGATATAGCTCTAATTAACTCAGTGAATATAAAATAACTATGCAGCTTTTCTTAAAATAAGAATATTCCAAAGTGCACTGCTTCTTGTAAAAATTTACAAGTAAAATAAGGTGACTCTAACAAATTAACTTTAAAATACAATACAGGATCCCAACTTACCAGCAAAGCAGTGATAAAGGATTTATTCTATGAAGTGTATCAGGACAACAGGCTACCCATTTGGAAAAGTATACGATTAGATACCTATCTTATTCCTTATAGCAAAATAAAATCCACAATTAAGCATAAAATCTGAAACCAACATAATCTCAGAAACAATGGATGATTTCAAAGTAATCTCAAGCAGAAATACAAAACTCAGCAAATATAAAAGAACATTAGGCTGACAAATTTTATTTTAATCAACTTCAATGGTTTTTTTTTTTACCATAAAGCCTTTCAAAAAAGAATCAATAAACTGGAGCAGCTATCTTTTGTCTCCATACGGATGTGTACACTTACAACATGTGGTGCTTTCTCTGATTTAACCAGATTGCATTCTTGGTTCACTCCTCTCTCCTTGTGTGGCTCCAATAGCTGTCCTCTGCTTCTTTTTGCTAGCACATTGTTGGACCCTCTCCATCTCTATTCCTAGAGGGCATCAAACCATAAAGGGGTAACCACAAAGTGACAGGCACACAAGTGGAACACTTACCATTTCATAAGGAATGCTTCTACGAAGATATAACATTTAACCTCTATTGAGAGAAAATAGGAGTTTTCCAGGGCAAGGGAGTAGGGGCAGCGTGGTAAACGGCATTTTGGGAATTGGAGATTTCATGTACAGAGAATATGCAGAGAATGACACAGCCAAATATATTGAAACATAAAATAGAAGATGTAAAGTTGGCAACACATAATGAAAAATGATATGCAAAAGGTATTTTGACTCAATTTGCAGAGTGCCATTCAGAAGTTAACTGATCAATACAGAGGGTATCTGACTCATTCTGTGTTTTCAAGAGACAGGCTTTTCAAAAACACGGAGAATAGATGGAGGAGAAGATACATTGGGGAAAGAAAAGACCAGCAAAGTGCGCCAGGTACAAACAGCAGCATTTTAAATATTCAAAGTTTAATTTTGAGCAACAGCTCCAGTAGTTTAAAAAAGAGGATCAGAATGACATCCCAAGGTATCAAAATATTATTTTTACTTTTCATAATTTCATGTATTTAATACTCCATTCAGATTCATGACTTCATTTAAGTATTTATTGAGTAGTAAGCACTGTGCAGTGTTCCAGCTATTGAGGATACAATGGTGAGCAAAACAGATGAAAACAATCCCGCCCTCATGGAGATTATATTTTGGTATGCGAAGCAAGCAAATGATCCAAAAGGATATCCAAACTGTCAAATTAAGACAAAAGCCTAGGAAGCACACAGGGAGCAAAATCAGGAAATTTCATCAGATAACAATTTGTTTATACTTAACAAAAATTCACTTATTTCTCTCTTTTGGTTACCAAATAAAAGAAGTTGGGGGGGACAAATATTATTATCACCCCTACACCTTTTCAGATTTTGAAGCAGAACATCAGAAAATTTAAGTAATTTTCCCACATTGATAAATGTCAGTAGAGAGGTAAGCCTCACCCCTGGACTCTCTGATGCAGACACATCTCATGCCTTTCCCATAAGTCATCTCTGTGCACAAGAAACACAACAAGGACTAAAGGGAGGGAAGGATGTAGCTTTATTTGCTGCTTAAAACAATGAACAATAGATAGAAACATGTTAAGAATAACTTGAACTTAATGACAATGTTTGTGGTTCTGACGTAAGGGAAGATCTTTGCAGCTTTCTGGAGACGGTCAGAAATATGCTGTTTCAGGGATGTACTACCATTTCTACTGCCAAGAGACTAAAGTGTAATAATGCATGGAATATTAAATTAGAGACATTTTCTTAACCTGATGAATGAGCCTTAGTTTCTTTGGGACCAGAACATTGTCGTAGATACGTAAGAAGCCCAACAGTAAACAGGAAAATCAAAACAGACAAAGAAGGAATCACAATCAGTGGCAAGAAACCTCTTTTCTTTGCAGATGCTGGACCACTGTCAACACTACCCCCATAGCCTTTGTGCAGGCAGTAGGGAGGGGACCACCCATAGCCACAGTGGCAGTGATGTTGGTTATTGCAGATTCCCTTCATGTTGCAGGTCTCAGGAAGGCAGACGTGTGACAAGACAGACAGACTGACACACTTCTTGTGGATGCAGATCTTTCCTGGGCCACACACAGTACCATCTTTCACGTCACCAATGTCAGGTATGTTCATCCTTAAATGATAGTCAATACCCCAGCAGGTGACGCCATTGATACGAGTGTGCTGCAAAGTAAAATGATCTTGGAGAAGAGGAATGTCTCTCACATTCTCACATTGAACTCTCCCACAAAAGACATCAGAGATATGACATTTTAGGTATGTTGTGCCATTTATACCACAGTGACCAAAACGGTTTCCCTGAGAGTTGATTTCTTTATAGCAATTCTGAGATGCACTTTTTGCATCTTTACCAAAAATCTCCCTGCAATGCTGGTCATGGTTATTACATCTCTTTTGATAGCAGTAGGCACTGTCACTACAGGGGAACCCATCCTGCACATATCTATCTTCTGGGCACTGATGGGATGTTCCATTGCACCATTCTGGGAGGTCACACTCATTGACCTCTTGTCTACAGAGTTCCCCTGATGGCATGAACTTGCAGTCTTTGCAACAAAGCCCAAAAGCACAGACAGCCCCAGGCAGAGTGCAATTCAACAGACAACAGGCATCTTGTTCACACTGCTGTACAGATCCACAGTCACACTGCTCTTCTCTTTCAACCACACCATTCCCACAGCGCTTTAGCATAAAGATTTCCCCCAATCTTGGAGGATTATGCAGACATGATCCCTGGTTTAAGGTGGTCTTCATAAAATCAGCATAACTGCAACTGGTGAACTTCTCTGTTGGCACTCTAAAACTACACATGATACAACCTCTTTCCCCACAAAAACAGAATTCTTCATCATGCTGCATACCCAAAGAATGACATAACTCATGGGCCACAGTGTTGGCAAAAAGAGACCAGGTATCTCCTTGAAAATTATCAACTCCACAATCAATAGGTGGAAGACATATTCCTGCAATGTAGGCTAGACCAAGTATACTTATAAGTGAATTTTTAATGAACATATGTGCAGCATCATGCTGTAGTTGGGAAAGACTGATTAGTTTCCATTGAGAGAAATCGTTCAGGACCTGTTCCATGCTTGTCATTGGGAAAATATTTCCTTGATTCCAAATTTCAATTCCAATCAACATTATATAAGTACATAACTGCTGATACATGTAATCCACCATGCTGACAACAAGAAATACATCCTCTTGCACCTTTGAGATGTTGCTTTGAGAGTAAATGAAGAAATCATGGTTCACCACAACAACTAGCTCCAGAAACCATGCATGGGTCCACCAGTCACCAGCAGATTTTGGTTCCAGAGCTGAGTTCTCAGCCTCTTCAAATGCCAACTGTTGGTGTGCTACTTCCTTCTCTGTTAAGCCACATCTCATAGCTGGGAATTGTGTCTCGTTACTGTTTATCTTATAAACCAGGTGTTCAAATGTGGCAGAGTGTCTGATGGGTTCAATTTCATAGGTGAGGCCATTTATTTGTAATACACCTCGAAAGCCCCCAAAACAAGCACTGAACACAGCCAGAGACTCAGGGACCCCCTCCACGTAACCATGATAGTAACAGTCATCTGGGATGAAGGGCTGATCCTCCAGGAGGGCATGCTCATCTGTGTAGGTGAACACTGGGAGGTGTCTAGAAACCAAGAGCTTCTTGACCCTCATATGAACAACGTGTCTCTGGCCCCCGAACTGCAGTCTATAGGAGAGCCATCCAGGAGCCTTTGCACTTCTGCCCCTGCTGATCACCTTCAAGGGGATCACCACTTCTGGGGAAGTGAAATGCTGGGAGGGCCCAGCCTGACAGCAGCCAGAAATGGACAAAAACACCCCAAGCCAGAGCAGCAGAACAGTGACCCTGATGTACACTAGGGTCCCATCCACTGCCATTATGAAGTTGTCGTCATGGAGCCATCTGTCCAGAGCAGAAGAGGACAAGGTGTGAGGCACTTCTGGTCTGGCTCCTCCCTCTAAGCTGCTCAGGATGCAGGGCTGACCCTATGGATCTGTGTCCTGGCAGAGTTAGATCAGAACTGCATTGCTGGAAGTAAAAATAAAAAGATGGGTTGGAAAGGTGATAAGTAAGGGATCAGGAAAGAAAAAGAATGGAGTGGTGAAAAACTGGTTGATGAATCAAGAAAATACTTTGGATTTGCTTTTAGTACATAAGGGTGGGAAGTTAGGGGGTATAGAAAAGACAACATTGGCCACGTGGTGATAATAGTTGAAGTTGGAAGATGGGTACTTAAATAGTTATCTCAGTCTTTACAGGCGGTATGAAAATGTCCATAATAAAAAGTAAAAGCAAAAGTAAAGAAACTTAAGAGTAGGGTGACTATATATCTCAATTTGTCCAAGATAATATTAGTTTATGCCTGTTGCCCTTGCAATAACTATTGATAGTGTCTCCTTTGACTGTCCAAACTGGAGATATCAAAAACAATCACAATTCTGTATCAAGTTGCATCAGTCTTACGATTTACTTTAGTTTCTTTATCTCAAAGTTATTTACTATTCCTCATTGTATTCATCTTTACTCATAACTTTATTAGACTGAAAGATTCTTTACTGCATGGTTTATGATTTTCTTTCATTTTAGTATCCTCTGTAATGCCTCATAGAGCTCTGTGTACAATGAAAAGTGGAAAGAGGGAGGAGGAATTGTGAAATGTCTTGGATTGTAAGTGAATGCTACTAAAATGTATTCATATTGTAGTATAATTTTTTGAAAAGAAAAAAATTCAGGAAACATTGACATCATTTAAGGGTAAGGAGAGAATAATGTTGTTCTCTCCAGTTAGCCATAGGAGAAACCCAAAGACAAAAGCAAAAGTTTTCAGAAGAGAAAATGAGAATCGGTACAGTTTAAAGGTCTTGGGAAAAGGAACTCTTATCTTATTAGGGCAAAACCATTGGAGAGTCTGGCATTTTAGGATTGCCAGGGAAGAGTCCCAATGTTTGCTCAAATATATTTACCAACAGTTTTTGAAAGTGGAGAATTTCTGCACCTGTCATACAATCTGGCTGGCAACACTCATCCATTTCTTTTTCTATTAAACAAGTCTTTATGTGTTTGGAGCATACAAAGTGCAGGACATGTGCTAGATATTAGAGAAAGAAAACAAAAATACAGAGCATTAAATAAATTATCAATTTAGTGCAGGAACAAGAATGCTTTAGGAGGCCTTTAATATTGTATTCAATATTTTATATATTTTGTGACTTTTTTTGCTGAGGAGAGTGTCCATATATTTCATCATAGTCTCAAAACTGTCACAAGTGAGGCTAATAAGCACTGAGCATGTGTAGAAACAAACAAAAAACAGATAATTATAATATAATATGATCAAAACCAGATAACAAAGTTTATGCTTCAGGGATCCTCATTGTACAGACCTCTATAAAGACCCTGTAAGGGGCTCGGCAATGGACTTTATGAAAGTCATATAATTATAAGTAATCAAAATTAGTCACTCTACAAGAAAAATCTCAAACACCCTGAAATATTACATCGCACACATAAAAAACTTAATAAAGGTTTTCTAAAATTTGACAATAGTAAATTTAATTATTTATCTCATTACCAATAACAAGTTATGAAGCTGAATTTTCTTTTCTAAACTATTAATAATACAAAATAAATTTCTATTAAACATACTAGGGAAAGGCAAATGCCTTTCAGTTCTTGCTATAGAAATTATAACAAAATAATTCTCTTAAGGGAGGCAATTAAATAAGAAGCAATTTGAAAACTGTAGGGAAAAGGTATCATGGAAGTGAGTCAGGAAGTTGATTAGTATAAATATGAGGGGATTAAATTTTGTGATGTTTATGGCGTTTTCAACCTTTTAATATTTATAATTTGTTGCAGCTTCTTTCTTATGCTAAATAGATCCTCATTTTCATACTTATTTTCTGCAATTGTAACTTGGTATTGTTTTTCTCGAAGTGGGCCCTCATCTTGTAGGTGCATCAGGCCCAAAAACTTAATTTCATCTCTGACTGTGATCAATGTATTGATGAAGGTAGGTGCCATTTCTTATAAGAACAAAAAGGAAAAGCATTTAAATCAAGCTAATCTAAGAAGACTTACATAGAAGATATAAAAATGAACATGCCTGACCCAACACCAATCATCTCCTGGAATTTGAATCCATTTCTAATCAATGCTTTCTTTGCCCTGATTCAAGTTTCCTTATATTCTCTTCTTATAACTTCCCTTGTGCTTTCCAGAGTCTTCCTTTAAAGACAAAAGGAGGGAGAGAAAGAGAGAGAGAGAGAAAGAGCGAGAGAGAGAATGAACCAACTCCATCCTGAACCTCTTCACAGAAAGCTCCCTACATCTACCTACCTTATTAAACCTGAGCTTTAATAGAATTTACTGCTTGCCTAAAGGCTTCCTCTTGAGAAACCCCATCCTCAGAAGTCACATGTACCACAAGGTCCAGAGTTCCTGTTCTCCACAGCCCACAACATCAACACCAAATCATTTATCCTGCAATATCTGACTACACTATTTTTCAGATGTCTCTTCAACCACCCTTATCACACTTGGACAAAACTGAAAGGCTCTGGCCCCTGACTAATAAAATTATTTTCCACCAAAAATCCTACCCTCATCTTAAAGTACTATTAGCAAGTATATAGACAACCCATCTGAAAACAAGACAGGGTTTTTAAAGTTTTTTTTTTTTAACCTCTTCAATTCATCTTCAGTGTAATTCAGCCCACCCACTCATAGTCATAATGTATACCTTGTAAACACACAATTTCATATATCCTAAGCAATTTACCAACAATTTTAGTTCTCCCAGCTCTCCCCCTTACTTCTGCTATACCTGTTTCTCAAACTCAGAGAACCCACTTTTCTTTCATCATCTCCCATTTCACTCAAAGTTCTTGTCTTCCAATCCACTCGAGCTCTGCTACCAGTTTAATCCCTTCAAGCACTGTATGCCAAAATCTTTAACTCTCTAAAGTCCTAACTGTGACAGAGATTGTTGGGGGGGTGGGGGATGGGCAGGAACTGCATTAAATCTTCACATACTTTCTCCACTCCTACATCAAAGCCACCAATGCTACTCTGGAAAAAAAAAAAAGAAAAAAAAGAAAAAAAAAAAATCCCAAAACCATTGTGTTTGTGAAAGACTTAAAAAGAGAATATAGAAATCAAAACTGAACTGGCTTGTCCTGGATCCCCAGCCTAAGGAATAAAGATATAAAATCCAGTAGATATTTCAAAACTTTCTATGCCACATTGCTGTTTTCTTTATTCTCCTGGATATTGCATTTGCACCTCCTCAATATTCTGAGTTTCATCATTTATGTATAGTGCCAGCAGCTGAAAATCCACTCTCATTGTCTCTCAATCACAGTAGAGTTAGTTAACCAAGTACCTTTCCTTTGAAATATAAAGTATTTAAGGTTTTTCCTTTTCTTGTCCTAGACTGGCTATGTGGATGCTGGAAGAGGGGAAACTTGTTTCAGTCTGAACATGATCCTTGCCATCAACTTGCCTAAAGAGGCTGGATTCATCCGGGCGGTTTTCACTGCTGCAAGTTAGGCACCTTATTCCATGAGGTGCAAGTAGCATGGAAGAAAAAAGCAAAGTTCATAGACAAAACTTCCAAGACCAAAGATCTCTGAATTGGGAGGAAATTCTAACGGCCAGATTTGCTCGTGGTATTTCTCTTGATATGTTTTCTGCTTATTATGGAGTGACACTTGTTGTGGTTGGGAGGATTGAAAATGGGAAGCACTAATCAAAGATATAATGTTGTGGAAAGGACTGATAAGCTACACAAACCCGTATCATATTATTCTTTTTTTGGAGCTCAGCATGAGAGCAGGCAATAACAGGAGAATAACTTCAAAAATATCTGTAAGCCAGATTCATTGTCTTCATTCCTAGGACTTACAGAGACCAAAGCTCCTGAAGTACCATCATTCTACCAGGGATACTGTGAGGTGGTACCACTCTAAATCCATGTCCTCTAGCATCAGTGGACTGTCAAGTGAGCCAACAGCCCTCTTCTGCATGTGTGATAAACTGTTCCCTTCCCCACAGCTATTTCAAATTCATCAAGACCCCTCTCTACCCATCTTCCCTCTTATTCCAATGCCTTAAAGCACTGTTTTCCTATCTGTCTGTCACTAGTATCTGTCCCATTAGAGTCATGGAAGTAATTCAGCTGGTTATAGCCTGCAGTTGTTTTCCTTAAGGGAATAGAACAGAAATATCAGAAGGCATCCCTAGAAGATCCTTAGCAACTCTTGAACACACAGTGCCAAATATTTGGGTGTAAGTGTGTGTAAGGCCACAGTGTCACAGTATAAAATGGATTTCTTTCTCTGGAGTATGATATATATATATATGTGTGTGTGTATATATATACACGTATATATATGTGTGTATATATATACACGTATATATATATATATATACAAAATTCAAAGACAAAATGGTTTCTAGGCCTTTCACCATCTGAATCCACCTACATCTACCTCTTCTCTACCTTACTCCCTCTCTAGTCTCATTAGCCCCTCATAGTTCCAGATCATCTCTCCCACCTACTTGAGGACTGTTTCTATCAATTTTCCCTACTCTCAACTGCATCTTCATCTTCTACTACTTTATCTATTCCTCACTGGCAATTGGGGTGACTACCTCATCCTGATTTTCCCAGGACAGTCCTGGTTTTAAAACTGAAAATCCTGCACCCAGCAATCCCCTCAGTCCCAACCCAACTGGAATAATTCATCACCCTACCTACACCCATGCTCAAGTCACTCATATCTTTAAAAATGAAAACAAAACAAAAATTCAGAGACTTCATAGCATCCAGTGGACTACTCTGGATACCAAATTATGCATAGAACCAAACTTGATGACTTACCATCAGAAGAAACAGTAGTTTCCACGGCCATTTATGTGTAGATGGTTTATACCACCCTTTATCAATGGTTTGTAACTGAGGCCACAGAGCAAAGGGAAACATAAACCCTCTCCCTTTTGTCTCTCAGGTGACTAAATTCTAGATTTAGCTACTTAGCAACAAGGAACTTTCAATTCTACAGAAATAATAATAGACTCTCAAGAATATCTTGCTCTCATCCTGCCATTTCTATACTCATTTCCAAATTCAATACAGTTGGAATTGGGTTGTTTCCTCACCTCCAGTCTATGAACCCTGACAGCACAGGTTCGTAATTTTGCTCATCCCATTGCATTGGTCTAGACTGTCTAATCATTTTTCCCATTGAACTGAATTATGGTAACTTTCTAGGGCAAGATCAAATTCCACTTCCATTATCAAATCTTTCCTAAATAATCCAGAAAACATTAACATCCTGTAACTCTCTTTATAACTATAATATGCAATACATTTTTGTGTGACAAAATTTATATCCTTGCTATTTTCTGTTTTATACGTGAGTTTAAAAAATTGCATCTCCTATTAGACTGTAATGTTTTGGAGAAAAATATGCTTAAAATGGTTGGTGGAGAATTTATGGTATAGTGTTTGTTAAAATATATAATCAATACGGTGAGTTCAATATATAAAAACTACATAGGATAAGGACTAATTTAATAAAATATTAACTCTAACTTTGGGAGTTTCTGTTTTAGATTCTTATCAACTCTTAATTTACCTGGTAGAATCAGAGCCTCATGAGATAACCATCAATTAGAAGCAGTTTTAATTACAGTCCTCTTCCATTTCCTGCTGGAAAAGATTCTACTATTTATGCTGGTTTCTTTAGAAATCTGAAGAGGTTCGTTTTTATAAACTGTTTTGCTCATATAGGCAAAACTGGAGACACTTCTGCCTTAGGAGGGGTAGATACAAAGAGGTTTGTCTTCCGCTGGACTCAGTGGATAACCTCTGCTTTTATACCAGACATCACTTACAATTAAGTATACGTAGCCCCAAAAAATGAGAGTAGAGGAAACCACATACATTCAATCATGGAAAAAGCTTAGTAGCAAGCCAGTAGCACTAGTAAGCAGAGCAAAGAAACCCTATACAGGGAGAAAGATAACTGAGGAAGAATAGAATGCCTGCTTCAACAGAATAGTAACCTGCAAGATCTACAGGTAGGAAAAGAATGAAAGCTTCTGAAAGCAGCTTGGCTTGATCTCTCTAGCTGTAAGAAGGAATAACATTTATTTCTTCTTCTTCTTCTTTTTTTTTTTTTTTGACAGGGTCTCACTCTATCACCCAGGCTGGAGTGCAGCTGAGATAGGGTTTCTCCATGTTGGTCAGGCTGGTCTCAAACTCCTGGGCTCAAGTGATCTGGCCTCCCAACGTGCTAGGATTACAAGTACCCAGACAACATTTATTTCTTTGTAGAATCACCACTAAGAACTTCTGGTTCCAGAAAAGATAGAATAGACACATTTCTTCCTATTACTCCTAGTAAGTACAGTAAGTCCTCAATGTCATGAATAGGTTCTTGGAAACTGCAACTTTAGGTGAAACAATGTACAGTAGGTACTGAAATAACATTGTTTTGTCCAATGTGTTTCATTATAACACTGATGAGACAAATACAACTTTGTTTTGTTGTATGTTACTTTGCATTGTTAAAGTCACAGTTTCTGAGAACCTATTGCTGATGTGAGGACTTATTGTGCAAGTAAAAACACTGTATTTTAGATAGAAAACAAACATAAGAAGGTTAAGAAAGGTAGAGAAAATCACGCAGAGAAGCTACCTACCCTGGGAGCTAAGGAATAACATGGTGGTGAATCCGTGAGTTTTCTTTTAACCTCAAGCAAACTGGAGAAGCCTGTAACATTTTAATGTCAACAGACATAGAACAAAAAGATAAGCATTTTGAGACAGCCATCATGAACTGCTTCAATGAGCAATTACAAATATGACTAAAATGAAAAAAATACAAACTTGGAGCAAAAAAATGAGAAAGTCTCAGGAAAGAAATATAAAATATAAAGATGAAAATAATAGAAATTTTAGAACTGAAAAGTACAATAACCAAATCCAAACTCACTGGATGACTCAACAGCAGGATAGAGAATAGAGAAAAAAATCTGCAAACTTGAACATAGAGAAATAGTTAATACCAAATGTTTTGTTAGATTTATACCTAAGTATGTCATTTTTTGGGAGGTGTTAATATAAACGGTTACATTCCAAAGAGATCAAATCAGATCTGTACAAAATTGTTTATTGTGGGATAATGTGTACTACCAAAGCTTTGTGTACAATTCTAATTCCATCATTGGAAAGCTATTAAGTAAACAGCAATGCTTCTACATCATGAATAATATGCAGTCATAAATGAAAAAGGATTATCTCTTTACATTAATATTCAATGATTTCCAGGGTCAGTAAGTTTAAAAAACAAGATTAAGAGAAGTATATGTGGCACACTACATTTTGTGTAAGGAAGGAGAAAAAGGAGAATTCTGAGAAGATGACAATGGTGAGACTTGGATCCGTCTATTAGGAAAGATAGAGCTGATAGATGCAGGAGGCAGATAAGGGAAACTGCCCATGGTCTTGCCTGAGCAGGCTCACAATGAACTGGGGGCCCATATATTCACTGGAAGAATGGGGTGGAGCCATCAGGAATTCACATCTTATGCTGGGGGAGAGGCCCAGCCTCTTCAGCTTGTGTGAAGTGGCCTGGTCTTCAATCTGTGAGGTGGTAGCGTGTTGGCGGGACCCCTTCTTTCTTTGCTGAGCTTTGTTTTTGCCTAATAGATCTACCCTCCTCATCCTTCAATTTGTCCAAGTGCCTAATTTTTCCTGGTTGTGAGACAGAAACCTGGATTTCAGCTGAACTAAGGAGAAAAAATCCTGCATTTGGTAGCCCGTAGAGGGACATGAGGAGGGGCGAGTAAAGTGCAGACCCAAAAATCTCTTTCCCTTTCATTTCTGAGCCTTTTTGTCCTCACACTTCTTCTAAGGGTAGAGGGAACTGCCCGGGCCCCAAGGCAGCCTCAGGGTTCCATGCCCTGCACCAACAGCTGGCCAGCGTTCCTGTCACATACCCATGGAGTCTTCCCCTCCCCTGGCCAAGGGGTCCAGCTCAGTCCAAGCCCCAGGGAAGAAACAGCAATTAAAAGTTTCTCTCCCAGTTGAAGAAACTCATTTGCATAAGAATAAGAGGTTTCTTCCCCAGGCATCTTTTTCTTTTCTCCATTTTTTCAGCAATTAACACAGCCCAGCATTTAGGTTATTTTTTCCTTTCTCTACCAGGTCAGAAGTTAACTTTTATGCGAAAGGCTTTTTTTTTCCCCTTTCAGAAGATGTTTTACTAGATTGGGACCCCAATTCAAAGACACTCTTTTCTATCCCTTGTTGGAGAAGGACTCAAATCCACAGCTTCACCTTAGCATTCAGCTTATAAGGAGTCCATGCAATTCAACACCCCAGAAACATTTTTTACCCAAACTCAATTCCAAGTTCAGGAACTCAAAGGCTACTGACAGCAGGGGAGATAGGGCATATGTGGGTAAGAGAAGATAATTCCACCCCCTAGACCCCTCTGTTAACATGGGTGAAAGCTGCTTTGATACCCATGGGTGGTAACCTGTTGTGGTTGCCGGAACTCAGAAATACAAGGATGGAAGAAAGAAAGAGACATGCCTTTCTTTCTCTACCTCATATACCCTGGGTGTTCGCTAGGAAGAGAAGGGAACCAGGGACACCTTGCTCCCCTCTTTCTAGATGAGTAGCCATTCATCTTCAGTCTGTACCTCTTTGAATGCATCCTGAGTCCTGGGGCTCCTTTTAAAAAATGCCATATTTTTCCTTTTTCCTCCTCTGTCCTCTGTTCACAGATGGATGCTTGTGTCCCCATGCTGCAGGACCCTCCCCTCAGATGTAGCCTCCAAACTGGGAAAAGTTAACTTTCCAAGCCTTAAACTAGTTGTCTTGGGATTGAGCTCAGTGGGGAGGGAACACAGAAGCCTGACATGCTGGCAAAAGGGTAAGAGGGTTTTTTTTTTTTAACCAGTTGAGCTTTTGGCCCCCCCTCTCCCTGTGCAAACTGGTAAAGGGAATGATAAGGATCACTGTTTATATTCTCTGTAAAGTTTTAATTATGAAAAAGGATTCGGGAGGTTGGTCTTAAGCTGTAGCCAATCTAGTGTGCTTTGCATGCCTCTCTATATGGTTCTCTAAGAAAGAGAGGTACCTTAGGATGGGATGTAGGCCTAGGACTCCATAGGCCTTCTGCTCGAGCCAGCCTGGAAAACTGGTCAGTGGCAAACTTTGATGAAGGCCTCCATCATATTTTAGGTACTTAGAAGCATGACCTGTAACCATGTGGCAGTGCTTTGTTTTAGCCTCTGCCATTTACAACAGTGGCCCAGGTTCAGTCCTGGCTTAGGGAATGAGTCCTTTCTGGTTTGATATCTGTGTGACCTTTACCATTTGTTGATTATCTTCCCTTCCATGAACCATCTTGAATTTTCCTTTCTGTGAGCACCTGGGAAGTTACGTTTCATAAAGTTCAAAAGTTAGAAATATTGACTGCTTGGCATGGCCAAAGTTGCATAATAAGGGATTTAAAAGGACTTTCTTAAAGAGTGTTCATCTTAACTAAAAGTGGATATCCAAGTTATAGGTATATTTAAAAGGCCTTTATGTTCTTCTCTTCTTGGATCTTGTTTTGCTGGAAAGTTTCTTTTCTCAGTCAGGTGAATTCTTTTTCTCCATTTTGTCTTGCCACCCTTAAGGCATGCATGAGAGGCCCTAAAATAATTTCTGATGGCCTGGGGCTTCTTGGGAAAAACAGAAAAGGTACCACAGATTCCATTTTGGGAGAGACCCCTGGAGCCCTAGGAATTGGAGGCAGATGAATCCCTCTCAAAATCTGATTTTGTCTTCCAGCTATACCTGTTTTTTAGGCCCTAGAAACTGCATGCTTTCCTAGCCATGCTCTTAAAGGGACCACTCAGAGGTGAACAGTTCGATTAGGAGATTGCAGAACTGAAAATTTGATAACTACTGGATCTGCTTCTGCTTATCTGTGTGGTTATATAGGTGTAGTGTGTGATGTCTATTTTTAAAAAGAGCTCTAATTAATTGACTTAAAGAAGGATAAACACTAGGATCAAATATTTTTGAAGAAAAAAAGCTATAATGCCTTTTAGTAAATGTGACTTTAATCATCAAGAAATAAAAAGAGACTTATGGATTCTGAACCCCCCAAATTTGAGACAGGTCTCAGTTAATTTAGAAAGTTTATCTTGCCATGGTTGAGGATGCAGCCATGACACAGCCTCAGGAGGTCCTGAAGACATGTGCTTGAGGCACAGCTTGGTTTTATACATTTTAGGGAGACATGAGACATCAATCAATATATGTACATCAGTTCCATCCAGAAAGGTGGAGACAACTCAAAGCAAGGCCCCCCAACTGGGGGCTTCCAGGTCACAGGTAGGTGAGAGATAGATGGTTGCATTTTTTTGAGTTTCTGATAAGTATTTTCAAAGGAGGCAATCAAAATATGCATCTATCTCTGTGACCACAGAGATGACTTTGAATAGAATGGGAGACAGATTTGCCCTCAGTGGTTCCCAGCTTGAGGGGGCCCAAGATATTTTCCTTTCACATTTCCACCCTTTTCTTTTTAAAAACCTTTGGAGAAAGCATTTTACAAGGAAATGAGTCTCTGGTCTTGTTTCATGTGATCTCTCATGGTTAGGATGGCTTATTTCTAGATGTGTAGGTCGCAATAGCTCATTTTTACCAGGCTGTAAAGTCTCATATCCTGTGAAGAGAAAATAGTGGGTGTGATGGTTAGTATTGAGTGTGAACTTGATTGGATTGAAGGATACAAAGAATTGATCCTGGGTGTGTTTGTGAGGGTTTTGCCAAAGGAGATTAATGTTTGACTCAGTGGGCTGGGAAAGGCAGACCCACACTTAATCTGGGTGGGCACAATCTAATTAGCTGCCAGCCCAGCTAAAATATAAGCAGGCAGAAAATTGTGAAAAGAGAGACTGGCCTAGCCTCCATCCTCCTGTGCTGGATGCTTCCTGCCCTTGAATATCAGACTCCAAGTTCTTCAGTTCTACAACTTGGACTGGCTCTCCTTGCCCCTAGCCTGCTGATGACCTTGTGATCATGTGAGTTAATGAAGCAGAAAATGTAAAAAGAAAAATAAGGGAAAAACAAGTACTCTTGTACTTGGCTGACTCACTCCAATGCCAACAATAGGCAGAGCCCTAGTGGGGCCTTGATAATACTATCTGAAAAGCCAGAGCCCAAAGGAATGAGCTCCAGAGACTCTCCCAACACCTCCCCAACCCAGAGCAAGGATAAGGAAAACAAGTTGTTCTTACCAGTTTCCCCCTTTGAAATTCTTTCCCTATACCATTATCCTTTGATCTGCTCCCACAACTACATTTGTAACTATTTCTGCAAGTTTGCAAGGATTTTTTGTAAGTTCCTGTTTTCTAGCTGTGCAGTATGGCAATGGTCACAAGACATGCCTGAGTTGTAAAACCTGTCACTGTTTCATGAACTGCCTTTGTTCTGCTTCTGTAAGCTTGCTTACCCACCTTATGGGTTTCACGCCCTTTTCAGATGTATGTATAAAAGTCAAGTCCTGTCTTTGTTTGGTGCTCAGCCTTTGGATATGAATCCGCTGAGTCGGTGACCACCTAATAAAATCCTCCTGTTCCACCCATTGCTCTCTCTGGTCTCCTGATTCCCACAACATTTTGGTGAGCCGGCTAGGAGTGGAGATGACAGGTTTGCTGTCTCCTTTGCCTGTGGGTCTAGGGCCCTGGGCTGGGGGAGACCCGTGACCTCACATGCCACCGGGGTATCTCAAACCCGGAGAAGGAAGCAGCTCTCCCACGACTCGGGGCCCCTCCCTGACAGCACAACAGAACCTAAGGGGCTACAGGACAATTCCAGGGATAGCGCACTATAGGAGCATGGTAAGGTTTGGGCCTGAGGCAGGACCCATCCCATAAGGACGGAAGGGGAGCCTGATCACCTCCTGGGGTGTACCTAGTACTCCGACCCAGGACGCGAGAGTGGCTCTCTAATTAGGAAGAAACCTACACCCCAACCAGGAAAGAGGAACTGGGAGGGGGGAGGTGTGTGAATGAGTGTGAAAGAGGTGGTTTCAAAAGGAACCTATGTGGGGAGTGAAGTGTGTGGGGCCGCAGGTTTCTTAGCATAGACCATACGCCCCGAGTGAAGTGTGGGACCGACCAATACTAGTGGCAAACTTCTTTTGGGGCTACCACATACGGCTTATGGAAGTGCCCCACAATTTAGTAATTGTGGGGTCTGGGTCTGGGGTTTATACAAACCTTTTGATGCTAAGCTAAGTGGCATCTGAAATACTCCCACGAGGGGGATGGTCTAATTAGTCTGAAGCGAAAGTAAAAGAGTGAGTGAATTGTGCCATAATTGGGAGGAAATGGGAGGGAAGTCGTCAAAACCCACCCCATTAGAATGTATGTTAAAGAACTTCAGGAAAGGTTATGCAAGAGATTATGGGATCAAGTTGACCCCCAAGAGGTTGAGAACTCTCTGTGTAATAGAGCGGCCCTTTTTTAGTGTCAGATGGCTGGCCGAAGAAACTATAGATAGGGAAACAATTGGCTGTATATTAAGATCACTGGGATTGGAGGACAGCCAGGGCATTCAGACCAATTTCCTAACATTGACTCATGGCTAAATATAGTCCAAATTTGACCTGCACGGCTGCAGCCCTGCCTGGCAGCTTATTGCAAAATGCTGGTAGCTCAAGCCGAGCCTAAGATAAAAAAAGAAAATCAGTTTTGCTGTCAGCTACAGAGACAAAGGGAAAGCCACAGGAAAAACTAGTATTGCAGAAATCACCAGAGGAGATAGAAATTCCTCCTCCATATACCCCAATCTACTCCCCTTTACCAAGGTTGGGCCCTGAGCAGCCAGACTCAGATGACGATATGCCCAGGCTACACCCCAAAGGGAGAAATCTGAGCCCTCACCCCAGGAGGTCAAGAAGGAAGTTCAGGATGATCAAGCAGGCCGCCTTTGATCTGGCCACACCAGAACTTTGCAGATGCCCCTCTGAGAAACCCGGGGATCCATCTATTATGATAAACAGGGCCAGGTCCAAAGGGGACAATGAACTTCATTTACCAGCCATCTCACACAACGCAGCACACCATGAAAGTTCCATAGAGACCAGGAGTTGTGTAATACATATACACAATGGAGTACTATTTTCCTTATCCATTCATCTGTTGAGGGACACTAGGTTGCTTCCAAATGTTGGCTATTATGAATAGTGCTACAATAAACACAGGAGTGCAGACATCTCTGATATACTGATTTCATTTCCTTTGGCTAAATACCTACCAGTGGGATTAGTGGATTTTATGGTAACTCACCTTCAGTTTGTTGAAGAACCTCCAAACTCTTCTCCATAGTGGTTGTACTAATTTACATTCATGCCAACAGTGTACAAGGGTTCCCCTTCCTCCACATCCTCACCAGGATTTGTTATTGCCTGTCTTTTGGATAAAAGCTATTTTAACTGGGATAAAAAGATATCTTATTACAGTTTCGATTTGCTGATGACTGATGATGTTGAGCATCTTTTCATATACCTGTTTGCCATTAGTATGTCTTCTTTTGAGAAAGGTCTATTCAGATATTTTGCCCATTTTTAAAATAGAAATATTAGATTTTTTCCCTATAGAGTTGTTTTGAGCTCCTTACATATTCTGGTTATTAATCCTTTGTCATATGAGTGGTTTGAAAATATTTTCTTCCATTCCGTGGGTTGTCTCTTCATTTTGTTGATCGTTTCCTTTGCTTTGCAGAAGGTTTTTAACTTGATGTGATCCTGTTTGTCCATTTTTGCTTTGATTGCCTGTGCTTTTGGGGTATGACTCAAGAAGTTTTTGCCCTGAGCAGTGTCCTGTAGAGTTTCCCCCAATATTTTCTTGTAGTAGTTTCATAGTTTGAGGTCCTAGATATAAGTCTTTAATCCATTTTTTTTTTGTCTTTTTTTCCCCCTTTTTGCGGAGAACGGGGTCTCGCTATATTACCCAGGCAGGTCTCGAACTCCTGGGCTCAAGCTATCCTCCTGCCTCTGCCTCCCTGAGAGCTGGGATTACAGGCGTGAGCCACCGTGCCCGGCCTTTAATCCATTTTTAAAATTTTTGTATATGTTGAGAGATAGAGGGTCTAGTTTCATTCTTCTGCATATGGACATCCAGTTTTCCTAGCACCATTTATTGATGAGACTGTCTTTTCTCCAATGTATGTTCTTGGCACCTTTGTCAAAAAATTAGTCCTTTGTAGATATATGGGTTTACTTCTGGGTTTTCTCTTCCATTCCACTGGTGTATGTGACTCATTTTGAGCACATCAGCAATGTCAGTGAGAACAGCTGAGAGGAATTCAGGCAGTAGAACTAATACACTAGTGACTACAGCAGGTGATGAGACAGCAAATGACAACTGCAGTGTGACCTTTAGCAAGTGACTGAGTTTAAGTTTCATCATCACTAAAATTCATTCATTCATTCAAAGCCTATTATAAGGCCAGACACGATGGCTTATACCCATAATCCCAGCCCTTTGCGGGGGTCTGAGGCAGGAGGATTGCCTGAGGCCAGGAGTTTTAGATTGGCCTGGGCAATGCAGCAAGACCCTATTGCTACAAAAAATAATTTAAAAAAATAAACAAAAAGAAAGCCAAGTTTGTGTTGGCAACTCTTATAGGTACTGGAGATAAAGCAGTGAACAAAAAGCAGTGGGGCAGATGGCACCGCAAATGCAAAGATCTAAACTGAATCAAATGTATTTGTTTGAGAAACAGAAGAAAGTTCAGTGTAGATGTAATGAATGAGGGAAGGGGGTTGTGGTAGTAGATGAGTTAGGGAGCTTGACAAAGGCAGATTATCTGGTCTTAGAGGCAATGTTAAGGATATTGATTTTTTTTCTACATGAGATGGAAATGACTGAAAGATTTAGATTGGGGCATGACATGATCTGATTTACATCTTTGTAAGGTTGCCCCAGCTGAGGGAAGAATAGATAGGAGGTATCGAGTGAGCAGCAGAAAAAACTTTCAGAAAGAACAGTAGAAGTAGTGGCAATACATACTTGTGGTTTGTAATAAGCTGGTAGTATCAGAGATGGTCAGATAGACTGTATTTCATACATAGCAACAAGTATACTTTTGATGGGTTGAATGTAGAATGCAAGGGAAAGAAAGGAATCGAAAGCTCTTCTTAAGATATTCATATGAGGCCGGGCGCGGTGGCTCAAGCCTGTAATCCCAGCACTTTGGGAGGCCGAGACGGGCGGATCACGAGGTCAGGAGATCGAGACCATCCTGGCTAACACGGTGAAACCCCGTCTCTACTAAAAAAAAAAATACAAAAAAAATTAGCCGGGCGAGGTGGTGGGCGCCTGTAGTCCCAGCTACTCGGGAGGCTGAGGCAGGAGAATGGCGTGAACCCGGGAGGCGGAGCTTGCAGTGAGCTGAGATCCGGCCACTGCACTCCAGCCTGGGCGACAGAGCCAGACTCCGTCTCAAAAAAAAAAAAAAAAAAAAAAAAAAAAGGCCTTTATGTTCTTCTCTTCTTGGATCTTGTTTTGCTGGAAAGTTTCTTTTCTCAGTCAGGTGAATTCTTTTTCTCCATTTTGTCTTGCCACCCTTAAGGCATGCATGAGAGGCCCTAAAATAATTTCTGATGGCCTGGGGCTTCTTGGGAAAAACAGAAAAGGTACCACAGATTCCATTTTGGGAGAGACCCCTGGAGCCCTAGGAATTGGAGGCAGATGAATCCCTCTCAAAATCTGATTTTGTCTTCCAGCTATACCTGTTTTTTAGGCCCTAGAAACTGCATGCTTTCCTAGCCATGCTCTTAAAGGGACCACTCAGAGGTGAACAGTTCGATTAGGAGATTGCAGAACTGAAAATTTGATAACTACTGGATCTGCTTCTGCTTATCTGTGTGGTTATATAGGTGTAGTGTGTGATGTCTATTTTTAAAAAGAGCTCTAATTAATTGACTTAAAGAAGGATAAACACTAGGATCAAATATTTTTGAAGAAAAAAAGCTATAATGCCTTTTAGTAAATGTGACTTTAATCATCAAGAAATAAAAAGAGACTTATGGATTCTGAACCCCCCAAATTTGAGACAGGTCTCAGTTAATTTAGAAAGTTTATCTTGCCATGGTTGAGGATGCAGCCATGACACAGCCTCAGGAGGTCCTGAAGACATGTGCTTGAGGCACAGCTTGGTTTTATACATTTTAGGGAGACATGAGACATCAATCAATATATGTACATCAGTTCCATCCAGAAAGGTGGAGACAACTCAAAGCAAGGCCCCCAACTGGGGGCTTCCAGGTCACAGGTAGGTGAGAGATAGATGGTTGCATTTTTTGAGTTTCTGATAAGTATTTTCAAAGGAGGCAATCAAAATATGCATCTATCTCTGTGACCACAGAGATGACTTTGAATAGAATGGGAGACAGATTTGCCCTCAGTGGTTCCCAGCTTGAGGGGGCCCAAGATATTTTCCTTTCACATTTCCACCCTTTTCTTTTTAAAAACCTTTGGAGAAGCATTTTACAAGGAAATGAGTCTCTGGTCTTGTTTCATGTGATCTCTCATGGTTAGGATGGCTTATTTCTAGATGTGTAGGTCGCAATAGCTCATTTTTACCAGGCTGTAAAGTCTCATATCCTGTGAAGAGAAAATAGTGGGTGTGATGGTTAGTATTGAGTGTGAACTTGATTGGATTGAAGGATACAAAGAATTGATCCTGGGTGTTTGTGAGGGTTTTGCCAAAGGAGATTAATGTTTGACTCAGTGGGCTGGGAAAGGCAGACCCACACTTAATCTGGGTGGGCACAATCTAATTAGCTGCCAGCCCAGCTAAAATATAAGCAGGCAGAAAATTGTGAAAAGAGAGACTGGCCTAGCCTCCATCCTCCTGTGCTGGATGCTTCCTGCCCTTGAATATCAGACTCCAAGTTCTTCAGTTCTACAACTTGGACTGGCTCTCCTTGCCCCTAGCCTGCTGATGACCTTGTGATCATGTGAGTTAATGAAGCAGAAAATGTAAAAAGAAAAATAAGGGAAAAACAAGTACTCTTGTACTTGGCTGACTCACTCCAATGCCAACAATAGGCAGAGCCCTAGTGGGGCCTTGATAATACTATCTGAAAAGCCAGAGCCCAAAGGAATGAGCTCCAGAGACTCTCCCAACACCTCCCCAACCCAGAGCAAGGATAAGGAAAACAAGTTGTTCTTACCAGTTTCCCCCTTTGAAATTCTTTCCCTATACCATTATCCTTTGATCTGCTCCCACAACTACATTTGTAACTATTTCTGCAAGTTTGCAAGGATTTTTTGTAAGTTCCTGTTTTCTAGCTGTGCAGTATGGCAATGGTCACAAGACATGCCTGAGTTGTAAAACCTGTCACTGTTTCATGAACTGCCTTTGTTCTGCTTCTGTAAGCTTGCTTACCCACCTTATGGGTTTCACGCCCTTTTCAGATGTATGTATAAAAGTCAAGTCCTGTCTTTGTTTGGTGCTCAGCCTTTGGATATGAATCCGCTGAGTCGGTGACCACCTAATAAAATCCTCCTGTTCCACCCATTGCTCTCTCTGGTCTCCTGATTCCCACAACATTTTGGTGAGCCGGCTAGGAATGGAGATGACAGGTTTGCTGTCTCCTTTGCCTGTGGGTCTAGGGCCCTGGGCTGGGGGAGACCCGTGACCTCACATGCCACCGGGGTATCTCAAACCCGGAGAAGGAAGCAGCTCTCCCACGACTCGGGGCCCCTCCCTGACAGCACAACAGAACCTAAGGGGCTACAGGACAATTCCAGGGATAGCGCACTATAGGAGCATGGTAAGGTTTGGGCCTGAGGCAGGACCCATCCCATAAGGACGGAAGGGGAGCCTGATCACCTCCTGGGGTGTACCTAGTACTCCGACCCAGGACGCGAGAGTGGCTCTCTAATTAGGAAGAAACCTACACCCCAACCAGGAAAGAGGAACTGGGAGGGGGGAGGTGTGTGAATGAGTGTGAAAGAGGTGTTTTCAAAAGGAACCTATGTGGGGAGTGAAGTGTGTGGGGCCGCAGGTTTCTTAGCATAGACCATACGCCCCGAGTGAAGTGTGGGACCGACCAATACTAGTGGCAAACTTCTTTTGGGGCTACCACATACGGCTTATGGAAGTCCCCACAATTTAGTAATTGTGGGGTCTGGGTCTGGGGTTTATACAAACCTTTTGATGCTAAGCTAAGTGGCATCTGAAATACTCCCACGAGGGGGATGGTCTAATTAGTCTGAAGCGAAAGTAAAAGAGTGAGTGAATTGTGCCATAATTGGGAGGAAATGGGAGGGAAGTCGTCAAAACCCACCCCATTAGAATGTATGTTAAAGAACTTCAGGAAAGGTTATGCAAGAGATTATGGGATCAAGTTGACCCCCAAGAGGTTGAGAACTCTCTGTGTAATAGAGCGGCCCTTTTTTAGTGTCAGATGGCTGGCCGAAGGAACTATAGATAGGGAAACAATTGGCTGTATATTAAGATCACTGGGATTGGAGACAGCCAGGGCATTCAGACCAATTTCCTAACATTGACTCATGGCTAAATATAGTCCAAATTTGACCTGCACGGCTGCAGCCCTGCCTGGCAGCTTATTGCAAAATGCTGGTAGCTCAAGCCGAGCCTAAGATAAAAAAGAAAATCAGTTTTGCTGTCAGCTACAGAGACAAAGGGAAAGCCACAGGAAAAACTAGTATTGCAGAAATCACCAGAGGAGATAGAAATCCTCCTCCATATACCCCAATCTACTCCCCTTTACCAAGGTTGGGCCCTGAGCAGCCAGACTCAGATGACGATATGCCCAGGCTACACCCCAAAGGGAGAAATCTGAGCCCTCACCCCAGGAGGTCAAGAAGGAAGTTCAGGATGATCAAGCAGGCCGCCTTTGATCTGGCCACACCAGAACTTTGCAGATGCCCCTCTGAGAAACCGGGGATCCATCTATTATGATAAACAGGGCCAGGTCCAAAGGGGACAATGAACTTCATTTACCAGCCATCTCACACAACGCAGCACACCATGAAAGTTCCATAGAGACCAGGAGTTGTGTAATACATATACACAATGGAGTACTATTTTCCTTATCCATTCATCTGTTGAGGGACACTAGGTTGCTTCCAAATGTTGGCTATTATGAATAGTGCTACAATAAACACAGGAGTGCAGACATCTCTGATATACTGATTTCATTTCCTTTGGCTAAATACCTACCAGTGGGATTAGTGGATTTTATGGTAACTCACCTTCAGTTTGTTGAAGAACCTCCAAACTCTTCTCCATAGTGGTTGTACTAATTTACATTCATGCCAACAGTGTACAAGGGTTCCCCTTCCTCCACATCCTCACCAGGATTTGTTATTGCCTGTCTTTTGGATAAAAGCTATTTTAACTGGGATAAAAAGATATCTTATTACAGTTTCGATTTGCTGATGACTGATGATGTTGAGCATCTTTTCATATACCTGTTTGCCATTAGTATGTCTTCTTTTGAGAAAGGTCTATTCAGATATTTTGCCCATTTTAAAATAGAAATATTAGATTTTTTCCCTATAGAGTTGTTTTGAGCTCCTTACATATTCTGGTTATTAATCCTTTGTCATATGAGTGGTTTGAAAATATTTTCTTCCATTCCGTGGGTTGTCTCTTCATTTTGTTGATCGTTTCCTTTGCTTTGCAGAAGGTTTTTAACTTGATGTGATCCTGTTTGTCCATTTTTGCTTTGATTGCCTGTGCTTTTGGGGTATGACTCAAGAAGTTTTTGCCCTGAGCAGTGTCCTGTAGAGTTTCCCCCAATATTTTCTTGTAGTAGTTTCATAGTTTGAGGTCCTAGATATAAGTCTTTAATCCATTTTTTTTTGTCTTTTTTTCCCCCTTTTTGCGGAGAACGGGGTCTCGCTATATTACCCAGGCAGGTCTCGAACTCCTGGGCTCAAGCTATCCTCCTGCCTCTGCCTCCCTGAGAGCTGGGATTACAGGCGTGAGCCACCGCGCCCGGCCTTTAATCCATTTTTAAAATTTTTGTATATGTTGAGAGATAGAGGGTCTAGTTTCATTCTTCTGCATATGGACATCCAGTTTTCCTAGCACCATTTATTGATGAGACTGTCTTTTCTCCAATGTATGTTCTTGGCACCTTTGTCAAAAAATTAGTCCTTTGTAGATATATGGGTTACTTCTGGGTTTTCTCTTCCATTCCACTGGTGTATGTGACTCATTTTGAGCACATCAGCAATGTCAGTGAGAACAGCTGAGAGGAATTCAGGCAGTAGAACTAATACACTAGTGACTACAGCAGGTGATGAGACAGCAAATGACAACTGCAGTGTGACCTTTAGCAAGTGACTGAGTTTAAGTTTCATCATCACTAAAATTCATTCATTCATTCAAAGCCTATTATAAGGCCAGACACGATGGCTTATACCCATAATCCCAGCCCTTTGCGGGGGTCTGAGGCAGGAGGATTGCCTGAGGCCAGGAGTTTTAGATTGGCCTGGGCAATGCAGCAAGACCCTATTGCTACAAAAAATAATTTAAAAAAATAAACAAAAAGAAAGCCAAGTTTGTGTTGGCAACTCTTATAGGTACTGGAGATAAAGCAGTGAACAAAAAGCAGTGGGGCAGATGGCACCGCAAATGCAAAGATCTAAACTGAATCAAATGTATTTGTTTGAGAAACAGAAGAAAGTTCAGTGTAGATGTAATGAATGAGGGAAGGGGGTTGTGGTAGTAGATGAGTTAGGGAGCTTGACAAAGGCAGATTATCTGGTCTTAGAGGCAATGTTAAGGATATTGATTTTTTTTTTACATGAGATGGAAATGACTGAAAGATTTAGATTGGGGCATGACATGATCTGATTTACATCTTTGTAAGGTTGCCCCAGCTGAGGGAAGAATAGATAGGAGGTATCGAGTGAGCAGCAGAAAAAACTTTCAGAAAGAACAGTAGAAGTAGTGGCAATACATACTTGTGGTTTGTAATAAGCTGGTAGTATCAGAGATGGTCAGATAGACTGTATTTCATACATAGCAACAAGTATACTTTTGATGGGTTGAATGTAGAATGCAAGGGAAAGAAAGGAATCGAAAGCTCTTCTTAAGATATTCATATGAGGCCGGGCGCGGTGGCTCAAGCCTGTAATCCCAGCACTTTGGGAGGCCGAGACGGGCGGATCACGAGGTCAGGAGATCGAGACCATCCTGGCTAACACGGTGAAACCCCGTCTCTACTAAAAAAAAAAAATACAAAAAAAAATTAGCCGGGCGAGGTGGTGGGCGCCTGTAGTCCCAGCTACTCGGGAGGCTGAGGCAGGAGAATGGCGTGAACCCGGGAGGCGGAGCTTGCAGTGAGCTGAGATCCGGCCACAGCACTCCAGCCTGGGCGGCAGAGCGAGACTCCGTCTCAAAAAAAAAAAAAAAAAAAAAAAAAGATATTCATATGAACTGAGTAAACTGAGTTACTCAAGGAAGGGGAACAGCTAAGGGAGGTATCAGTTTAGGGGTATAAGGGTTAGGAATTCTCATTTTATCATAATTTAAGATGCTGCTAGGCATCTAAATTTTGAGATGTCAGGTAGACAACTGGGTTACACAAGACTGAAGCTCAGTGAAGAGACATGACAGCTGGCATATTAATGGCATTACAGCCAGGGGTCTGAATTAGACTTCTTATAAAGATAGCATACATATACAGAAGAATAAAGAGTACCAATCAAAAAGGAGAATAGAAGATAAAATAATTGTAAATGCTTTGTGGATACCTGTCATCAATAGCTGGGGTCAGCAGTACAACTTTCTGCAAGAACTTGAAAATTAAAGCAATAATACTGCTATCAGATCTAAACTTTAAAATCAACATGTAATGGGCCAGAGCAGAGATATGCAATGCCAAAGGTTGTGACTTCACTGGAATCTGTGCTATGGGCTGTGTTGTATGCCTGCAAAATTCATCTGCTGAAGTACCTCAGAATGTAACCATATTTGGAGAAAAGGTCTTTAAAGAGGTAAGTAAGTTAAAATGTGGTCCTTAGGGTGGGCCCTAATCTAATATGAATGGTGTCCTTATAAGAAGAGGAAATTTGGAAACAGACATGTGTGCACACAGAGGAAAGACCATGTGAAGACAGAGGTACAAGATGGCCATCTGCAAGCCAAGGAGAGAAGCCTCTGAGGAAACCAACTCTACCAGCACCCTGATATTGGACTTCCAGATTCCACAGCTGTGAAAAAATAAATTTCCATTGTTTAAATTACACAGTCTCTAGTATTAGTTACAGTAACACTAACGAACTAATATCATCTGATTAAATGTAATAATAATACAATAAAGAAAAAAGTTTGTCAATCAGAAAAGAATTCCATCACCTAAGGAAGCATAGAAAAAATAAAATATGCAGGAATTTGAAACTAAATAGGTAAAGGGAAAAAGTTGGAACAAATGCTATGTCAAAGGAGAGGTGGATGAGTCTCAAATGCAAACATATTCATGAGTTGGTCATCAAAGAGGCTGATAGAATAAAATACTGAAGTAGGAGGGGACTGAAGCAGACAAGAGAGATTAGAAAGACAAAGTGAATATATGACAGGAAGTGTGCAAAAATAGAGCAAGGTGTGATTAAGGTGAGGCAAGGTTTCCACTAATTTTGTGAATGATAGACTGAAGTTGCCACTTCGTTCCATATTTTTTACATAACTCAAGGTCATAAACAGAAAGGTTAGTTCAGACAGAAAGTGTCACTTCTTGTGTCAGAGACTACCAATGGCATCCCAATATCCATTCTCCCATTTTCAGTTGATAATAATAACCTTGATTTTTATGGTTGGCACATTTCCATCCCTGAGATTACAAGAAATCTGTGACATTTCCAGGAGGTCTTCTTTGCCTTTCCTTCATTACCTTCCTGAAATGTAGATATGATGAAGTTCCAAATCCATTTTAAGCATCTTGGACCATGAAGTAGAGGCTACACTCCAGGGGCAAGCCACTGCGCCCAGCCTGATTCCGTAATTTTTCTCAATTGTTTCCTCTGAGTAGAATCTCATTTTCTCTGTCATTTGCTTTCCTACATATTAAAGCTCCCTCATTGTTTTTTTTTAAATTTATTTACTTTTATTATTTTTTAATAGAGATGGGGTCTTGCTCTGTTACCGAGGCTAGAGTGCAGTGCTTCAATCATACCTCACTGCAGCCTCAAACCCCTGAGTTCAAATGATCCTCCTGGCTTAGCCTCTAGAGTAACTGGGACTACAAGCATATCACCATGCCCTGCTAGCTTCCTTGTTCTTCCGTTGTTACTGGAAAGGGATCCTGATCCAGACCCCAACAGAGGGTTCTTTAAACTTGTGAAAGAAAGAATTTGGGGCAAGTCCATAGAGTAAAGTGAAAGCAAGTTTACGAAGAAAGTAAAGGAATAAAGAATGGCTACTATGTAGGCAGAGCAGCCCCAAGGGCTGCTGGTTTGCTGTTTTTATGGTTATTTCTTGATTATATGCTAAACAAGGGGTGGATTATTTATGAGTTTTAGGGGACATGGGTGGGCTATTCCTGGAACTGAGGGTTCCTCCCCTTTTCAGACCATATAGGGTAACTTCCTGATGTTGCCATGGCATTTGTAAACTGTCATGGCACTGGTAGGGGTGTCTTTTAGCATGCTAATGCATTATAATTAGCATATGATGAGCAGTGAGGATGAACAGAGGCCACCTGAATTGCCATCTTGGTTTTGGTGGGTTTTGGCTGGCTTCTTTACCACATTCTTTTATTAGCAAGGTCTTTGTGACCTGTACCTTGTGCTGACCTCTCTCATCCTGTGACTTAGAATGCCTAACCTCCTGGGGATGCAGCCCAGTAGGTCTCAGCCTTATTTTACCCAGTCCCTATTGAAGATGGAGTTGCTCCAGTTCAAAAGCCTCTGACACCATTATTCCCATACTTCTATTAGGGAATAAAGGCAATTTACACACCCCATCTCTCACTCTACTTACTACCAGTATTTCCTCAACTTGTTTAGGATACTTTTTTCTTTCACTGCCCTACGTATTTCGTTTGAAGCTGTGTGCCCAGATGAAAAGGACAATTTTCCCAGGTACTGAGAGGTGATTCCCTCACCCCCACCCCCACAGTGGTCTAAAAGAAACCCTGTGTTTTTTTTCCTTACAAATCTCATTGATGACTTCTTGATTTTCCCCCATTTCTATTTGATCTCTTCTCTCTTGGCATTCCAATGCCATTTATTTTATTTTCTTTCTTTATTTTTTGAGATGGAGTCTCGCTCTGACACCCAGGCTGGAGTGCAGTGGCATGATGTCTTCTCACTGCAACCTCTGCCTTCTGAGTTCAAGCGATTCTCCTGCTTCAGCCTCCCATATAGCTGGGACCACAGGCCCACACCACCACACCTGGCTAATTTTTTTGCATTTTTAGTAGAGATGGGGTTTCACCATGTTGGCCAGGCTGCTCTCGAACTCCTGGCCTCAAGTGATCCGCCCACCTCGGCCTCCCAAAGTTCTGGGATTATAGGTGTGAGTCACGGCACCCAGCCCCCAATGTCATTTATTTAAATTTTACTTTTTTTATTTATCATTCTCTGCCTTTTATAATGATAATTTTATTCACTCATCCAACCAACATATAAAGAGCTACTATCAATCCCATTTTAAGATGGGGAAACAGAGTTCAGAGATGTAGGATTCCTTGCTCAAAGACAGACAAGTTTAAGGGAATGGAATGGAAACTTGAGCCCAGGTTGTAAGTCATAATCTGTGTTATTTCCACCGTCCCATCTTTTTTTTTGGAGACGAAGTTTTGGTCTTGTTGCCCAGGCTGGAGCACAATGGCACAATCTCGGCTCACTGCAAGCTCCACCTCCTGGGTTCAAGCGATTCTCCTGCCTCAGCCCCCCAAGTAGCTGGGATTATAGGCGCCCACCACCACGCCTAGCTAATTTTTTGTATATTTAGTAGAGACGGGGTTTCACCATGTGGTCCAGGCTGGTCTTGAACTTCTGACCTCAGGTGATCCACCCGCCTCAGCCTCCCAAAGTGCTGGAATTACAGGCGTGAACCACTGCGCCCAGCCTCCACTATTCCATCTTAACTTCTCTCAGAGTGAGCAAATAAGAGGCCTTCCTGCCGAATCTGCCTCTATCTCCTTCTGTTTGGTAAACATAGTTGCTGCTGCTTTGGTTTTTTCCTATAAATTTGAATGTCTTTATATTGGCCTTATACTTTCTACTCCTCTAAGATCCCCACCAATCCCTGTGGTCTAACTCCAGGTTGCTTCACAAGGTTGTCACCTTCCTGGTTCTTTAGGCTTTTGTGTTTTTGACCCCTGAAGTTTCATTCAGGTTCAGTTTGGAATGTCTCATTCCAAAAGTCAGGAAGACTGGCCTAAAGCGATACCTAAGTCGTGCGTTAACCTTATTGTAAGAGTTAAAACATTAAAAAGACTGAATTTTCCCAGTTGCCAAAAGGATGAGCCATTCCCCCAACCCCCTTTCTTAAAAAATTTTCTAGGCCGGGCGCGGTGGCTCAAGCCTGTAATCCCAGCACTTTGGGAGGCCGAGACGGGCGGATCACGAGGTCAGGAGATCGAGACCATCTTGGCGAACACGGTGAAACCCCGTCTCTACTAAAATATACAAAAAATTAGCCGGGCGAGATGGCGGGCGCCTGTAGTCCCAGCTACTCGGGAGGCTGAGGCGAGAGAATGGCGTAAACCTGGGAGGCGGAGCTTGCAGTGAGCTGAGATCCGGCCACTGCACTCCAGCCTGGGCGACAGAGCGAGACTCCGTCTCAAAAAAAAAAAAAAAATTTTTTCTTGAGCAAATTGTAATTATAATCCGTGTGTGTGTGTGTGTGTGTGTGTGTGTAACTTTTTAAAAGCTAAATAAGCCTCTTGTCAGATAAAACTCAGGAATCTTTTTTCTTCAGGTCCCAGGAGCTAACTCCTTGAAATGTAAGTATCAAGGTAGACAGTGCCCCTATGATCCACGCTCGCGGGAGTTACCCTAAGCGCCTTGCTCCAAGCCGTAAGTACCTGTTTGTCACACAGATAACGTTTTATTTTTCCTTTGGATAAAGGCAATTAACCAACACAGACGGCCACTCCAACAGTGAACTACCAAAAATTGAATACCAAACCATGTTAACTCGTCTTACATGAGAACGTGCGTGTGCTTTAGCTACAGAAAAGGTGAGATTTTTGTCTCTCTTTGCAATCTCATTAGTGTATCGCCTGTGACACTCATTCCAGTCTGGTTCAATGTTTACAGAATAATACAACTTTTTTTTCTTTTCTAAATTTGTGGAGATTTTCTAGGATGGCAGGGGATTTTTAAAAATTTTTTCTCGATAATATCAATTTATTTAGGTCCCTTACTTTACTAGCCACCCCCTTCCCACCTCCTTCCAATGGCAAATAAATTAGAATAACTTGCCCCTTGCTCACCTCATGCGGGGCCTTGGGAACTGGTGAGAAACTGCAATCCGTTGGCGGTTGGAACCACGATTCCCAGCATTCCCAGCGCTCCGAGTCCTTCGGGCTTCCTTTTCCGGGTCTCGAGGCTGCTGAAACCGAAACTGCTGTGCTGTGGGCGCAGCGCCGAGATTGATTCACCTTCTCCTGTGCGGAACTCCAGCTGACCGGAGTAGGCAGCCAGACGAGCTGTAAAACATGAACGGAAGACTGGTTTATTTGGTCGCCGAGGAAGAGATCAATCTTACCAGAGGACCCTCAGGTATGTGCGGTACGGGTCATACCTGATAGTAGGGAATTAGAGGGTGTAATTGCAGACACCTTTGCTGCTGAGCCGGATTCACCTGGCCTCGGGGCGGGCAGGCCCCAACCTAGAGGTTTCGTGCAAGGCTTTGGGGTGCTTAGAGAAAATATATTGAAATCCATCATTAGCCAGATACGGATCTGAGGAATCCACCTCAAAATACAGTCGGATGACCACAGTATATATAGTCACGAAAGGGTTCTTTCTGCAAATCGTGCTAGAAAAGCCTTTTTAAAAGTCTGCTTTTTTAGCCTGCTTATGGACACCACATCCTTCCTACCGTTGCCTGTTCTATCCTTCCCCCTATGAGGGACCGTTTAGTAAAATGGGAGCATAAGCGGTGTGGACTCTGAATGCATAGCCGTTTTCCTGCAGCTAGGATCCCTCCCTCGCTCCTTTGATTTCTGGGAAATTCATTTACAGTGCCAACTAGAATGTTAAAGCAGGAAGAGCCCTTAGAAATCTTTTATTACACAGGTTCCCAAACTTGGTTCCGCCACAAAATTTCCCAGGGCTTTAAAAAAAAAAAAAGAAAAGAAAAAAGAAAAAAAGTTAATTCTTATCTCCCATCTGCAGGGATTTGGATTCAATACGGATTTGTTTTATTTATTTATTTATTTAAGTTTTTTTTATGAACACCTCATGTGATTTTGAGCAGCCAAACTGCTATCCTCTTACCCCACTGAGGCTCTTCATTAAACCGGGCTCTTGACAGTACTACATTCTGCCTTCTTTCGACTTTATTTTCCTTTACAGCTATTTAGTTGATCGATTAAGAGCTTTAGCTTTGGAATTACAGTATCTGGGTTCAAATCTTGTATCTAACCTCTTACTGATTCTTTGATACTTATTGGCTAACCTAACTGATGTAAGCCTTAGGTTATCATCTCTAAAATGGGGATGGTTATAAATATACTTCATAGTGTTGTGAGAATGAAATGAGTTAATCTATGTAAAATGTTTACAATATTGCCTGACCTATGGTAAGCAGTATGTGTTTCCTACTGTTGTTACTGTTAATGGATAAATAGCTAAACTGACACAGTAAACCCTACTAATACTGTATTCCAAGAGTCTCTAATAAATCATCAGGTACTATGAGCTCCATCATTGAAATGTTCCTGAAATTCTTTCACTCCTTTTTCCCTTGCCGCCACCTAGGACAGCCCATCACCTTTTCTCATCTGCAGTTCTACAGTAGCTTAATCATTATGGATAGATTATTCTTTATAAAATATAACTTTCAGAATTATCCATACTTTGTGTCTTTTTTTCTTTTCTTTCTTTCTTTTTCTTTTCTTTTTTGAGACAGGGTCTCACTCTGTTGCCCAGGCTGGAGTGCCGTGGTATGATCTCAGCCCACTGCAGCCTCTCCCTTTTAGGCTCAAGCAATCCTCCCACCTCAGCCTCCTGAGTAACTGGTACCACGGGTGTGCACTGCCACGCCTGGCTAATTTTTTTGTATTTTTGGTAGAGACAATGTTTTACTACATTGCCCAGGCTGGTCTCGAACTCCAGAGTTTAAATGATCCACCCACCTCTGCCTCCCAAAGTGCTGGGATTACACATGTGAGCCACTGTGCCTGGCCTTCCTTTCTATTATAAAAAATTGGAAGTTGGTTTTACTTATTGTAATATAACTCATCACTAATATCATTATTAATATTATTATTTTTTTTTTTAGAGACGAGGTCTCGCTTTGTTGCCCAGGCTGGTCTTGAACTCCTGGACTCAGGCAGTCCTCCTGCCTTGGCCTCCCAAAGTGCTGGGATTACAGTCATGAGCCACCATGCCTGGCCTATCACTAATCTTAATGGATTAGTGTCATGGATTATGTGCGCCTAAACTTTTGTCAAAGGCTCATTTGGTATGCCCAAGTTTCTTGGATTCATTTTTTTGCTATTTTATATAAATTTATCCTTCACGCACTGTTAATATTTATTGACTTTTGAGCTAACAGAGAGTTACTTTTAAACCAAAGTCTGTTTTTTTGTACTTTGCATCATTGGTAACTTGTTCTCTTAGGACCAACTAAAACAATGCTAGTTCCTTTTCTGATTGCTGTGCAAGTATTTATTTAAAGGCTCTAGTTGTTCTGCTCCTGTTTTGCCTCTTTCTTCTTTATCCTAAATATCTTCAGTTATTTTACTACCTCTTGAGATGCTTAAGATTTGATTCTTGCCTTTTGCTTAAGAATTTAATGTACTTTGACATAGTCTTTTTGCTGGGGCATCCACAGTATTTTCAGATCTCCTGTCTAAAGCAGAGCAGGACCCTGATATTATCTCTTGTTCTAAACATGAAATCTTTTAAAAATTCAATATAATTTCACTTCATTTTTTTTTTTTTGGCATTTGCAGTCATAAATTTCCTAGTGTTAGTATTTTCTCAAAACATTGGCATTAGGACAAGCTTCAAGGACTAATTAAAGGGAATAATTATATCTCGCTAGTATATTTCACCCAAAAATGGTTTGATTTCTGTATCACATATTTATTACAAATGAATGTATTTATTCACTCAGTGGCTTCCTAAATTTTCATAAGCATTTGCATGTATTAATTATGTAAGTCAGTGAACTTACTGGGAGAGTAAAGCCTCAAGTTTAGGAATGAACTTGGGTGAAAACAGTCATTTGAAATTTGGTTGGTTCAGTTAACAAGGAAATGTTTCATGTTAATCACTTATCGGAACTGGTTTCCTAGTATGTGATACTCTTCTTCTCAGAGTCTAATTCAGCTTTTCTTCGTGGTATGATCATGAAGATAAATAGGGAGGAGACTGTCTCAAAACACCACTAGAAATAAAATGTCACTAGAAACTAATCACCACTAGAAACTTCCACATAATTTTGGTAGTCCCATAAGGATCTTTCTTTCTGTAGAAGAAACATGAAAACCCTCTAAGTGTGCATTTCTTTTGTAGACAGCATTGTCCACTCTTTGTACAGCTGTTTACTCAGGAACCTGATGATTTAATCAGGTCCAAGAACATGTGTGCCATTACCCATTTATGTTCTGTCAGGGACAAGAATTGTGGATATTTCTGGTGTTTGGGCCCACATTATAAGGCAGTCGAACCTGTTCCTGACTGATCTGCTTACTGCAAGGGAAGTAATGAAATCTCGGGGAAATTATGACAATAGTGAAGAGGCAAAAGAGGCTTGACATGTATTAGGTTGGTGCAAAAGTACAATTACTTTCTTTTGTTCTCTTTTTTTTTTTGAGACACAGTCTCGCTCTGTCACCAGGGTGGAGTGCAGTGGCACGATCTTGGCTCACTGCAACCTCTGCCTCCCAGATTCAAGCAATTCTCCTGCCTCAGCCTCCCATGTAGCTGGGATTACAGGCATTTGCCACCACGCCCGGGTAATTTTTGTATTTTTGGTACAAAGAGGGTTTCACCATGTTGACCAGGCTGGTCTTAAACTCCTGACCTCAAGTGATCCACCCACCTTGGCCTCCCAAAGTGTTGGGATTACAGGCATGAGCCACCCCACCCAGCCATAAGTACCACTGCTTTCAATGGCAGAACCGCAATTACTTTTGCACCAGCCTAATAGCATGGAATCTCTCCTGTTGTCTGCTTTCTCAACTGTAAGGAGGGACTTGGGCTAGATGACTTCAGAGATCTCTTCCATCTCCAAGAGTTCACAATTCTTTGACTCATTCCACATGTTATTTTATGACTCCTACCATTTGGGGCTTTGTTTGTTTTGTTTTTGTTATTTGATTCCTGCCATTTTGGACTAATAGTATGAGCTGAAGAATTTCAAAGGCAGTGGCTACAATCTCAAATGTCTTCAAGGGTTGAACAGTTTATCTTTTATCTTTTGTGGAACGCTGTTTTTTTTTTTTCTGTAGGAGTCCAGCTTGATTATAGTGTCTAAGGCTTTCACTTTTTCGTTATCAAATTGAAAGTCTCTTAATGAGTCTTAAAACTCAGTTACTCTAAAAAGTGTGACAAGACTCTTAATATGTTTTTTTATACTGCAACAGGTAAGAGATTGTCCATAAAGACAGCCTTACTGTACATTGAGTGCTATGATTAGGAATCTTGTTTTTAGGTCCGAGTCCTCAATGGGTTTCAGCAAGTTACTCCTGATATGCCATCTTTAAAGAGGGAAGAGAATATTTATTTTCTTACTTTCTTTAAAGGCTTTGGAAAAGATGATGGGTTGATGGCAGTGTTTTAATAATGAATGCTAAAGGAGGTATTGTCTTTCTGATAGTGTGCTAATTACTACATATACATATATTATATATACTGCATATATACTGTACATACATACATACTCATTTAATCTTCACAGCAACCCTGAGTGGTAAATATTTAATCCACATTATTAGATTGGGAAATTGCCTGAGAGAGGTTAAGGACTTGCCCAGTTTCTAATGCCAGTAAATTTCAAAGGATTTTAACCCAGGTGTGTTAATTCTGCTATACCATATACTACTTTCCACGGCAGTAGCCATGTTTAAGAAGTTGACTGCCAACCTTTCCCCTGACCTTTATTTTATTATATCATGCCTTATTCCCAGAAGCATTTGAGGCATCTTAAATGACTAAGACATCCTACGGTGGAAAGTTTTTATTGCTTGCTCTTGATAGAGCTGAGGGCATATCAAGGTGAGTAACAAAAATCAAGATGCCCCATTAAGTTCTATCATTTAAGCCCTTGTAGACCTGTCATAAGCTTTGGGTTTCATGCTAACTGAAACTGTTGCTAGTAGTTTTCTGATCTATTCCTTTCTTCACGTATCAAATAGATGTGAGACTAAATGCTATATCCTTGCTCTATTTTCTCTTGCTTACAAAAAGTCTCACCTTCATGGAGTTTACAATTCAATAGAGATATGATGCTCACATATGAAAAATTAAATCTCACTGCAAAGGTGCAGATAGTTAAGGAAAATGATGAGCAGGTAGTTAGTGGGAGGGCAAAGGAAGTGTGGAAAGGAGCATGGTAATCTGACCCTATGTTGGGAAAGTTCAAGAATGCAGCCACTGCTGAGAACCATTAAAATGGTCAATTAAAAGGTGGAACTTGTGGGTCTTCTGGAATGGACAGGCTTTAGGCTAGGGCCAGAGTCAGGGATGAGTATGGTGTAAACAATAATAGAGAGAAGAAAATAAGCAGAGCATATTCTGAGGTTAGTGAGCAAACCGGCCTGGACAAAAGGGAAGTTTCCTTTAGGAGATTCAAGAGAGAAGAGGTAGCTGAGTAGTAACCTGAGTAGGTGGAGATCAGATTATGGAGAGTCTTTAGTGTTAGTATAGAAACTTAACCTTTCTCTGAGGTTCTATCTGGATTCTTTCTACTTCCTAGTCATTGATTAGGACTCAGTTCAAGAGTTACCTCCTCCTTGAGGTAGCAGGAAGCAGTCTTTACCCGGTATAGATGTTCTCTTATTGTCTATATTATACATCATTTATAGATTGCCTGTAACGTATTCCCATGTATTGCCAAGCTAAGCACTTTATCTTGTCCCCTCCTAAAAAGGAAGAGATGAAATGGTTATTATCCCCATTTCAGAAATGAGGAAACCTTGACTTCTGCATTATACAACTCTTTAAGTGCAGATTTGGATCCAGGTCTGTGTGACTTAAAATTCCAAGCTCTGAATCACTATAAATAACTTTTTTTTTTTTCTGTTTGCTTTCTCACTTATATCTTCTCCTTCTACTTCACTTTGAGCTCTTCTGATTCAAACAACATATATTTTATTTTCTTTCATTTGACTTTTATTTTAGGTTCTGGGGTACATGTATAGGTTTGTTATATAGGTAAACAGTGTCATGTGGGTTTGTTCTACAGGTTTGTACCAGGTATTAAGCTGGTACCCATTAGTTATTTTTCCCGATTCTCTCTTTCCTCCCAATCTCCACCCTAAGTAGGCCACAGTGTCTGTTGTTCCCCTCTATGTGTCTATGTGTTCTTATTATTTAGCTCCCACTTACATGTGAGAATGTGTGGTATTTGGTTTTCTCTTCCTTTGTTAGTTTGCTGAGGATAACGGCCTCCAGCTGCATCCATGTTCCTGCGAAGGACATAATCTTGTTCTTTTTCATGGCTGCAAAGTATTCCATGTTGTATAGTACCACATTTTCTTTGTCCAGTCTACCATTGATGGGCATTTAGGTTGATTCCATGTCTTTGCTATTGTGGATAGTGCTGTAGTGAACACACACATGCATATGTCTTTAATGTTTTTTTAATGCTTTGTCTAGTGCATGACGCACGGTGGTCAGTAAATGTTCATGAAATGACTGAGCAAACCAATAGATGTCAGAATAATAAAATGGAATGTTTTTATATTTATTTATTTGTGACACAGGGTCTCACTTTGTCACCCAGGCTGGAGTGCAGTGGCACGATCTTGGCTCACTGCAGCCTTGACCTCTTGGGTACAAGTGATCCTCCTGTCTCAGCCCCTCAAGTAGCTGGGACTACAGGCGTGCGTCACCACACCTAATGTTTTTATTAGCCGTATTTTTCATAGAGACAGGGTTTCATGATGTTGCCCAGGCTGGTCTCAAACTCCTGAGCTCAAGTTATTCACCCGCCTGGGCCTCCTAAAGTGCTGGGATTACAGGCGTGAGCCACCACACTTGACGTACTTATTTATTTTTGAGACAGGGTCTCACTCAGTCACCCAGGCTGGAGTGCAGTGGCACTATGACAGTTCACTGCAGCCTCGACCTCTTGGGCTCAGGTGATCCTCCTGCCTCAGCTTCCTGAGTAGCTGGGACTACAGACATGCGCCACCATACTTGATTACTTTTTTTTGTTTGTTTTTTTAAATTATTTGTAGAGACGAGATCTCACTATATTGCCTAGTCATGCCTTGGACTCCTGGGCTCAAGTGATCCTCCGCCTCAGCCTCCCACAGTGCTGGGTTTCCAGACATGAGCCACTGTGCCTAATGGGATGTTTTAAATAAAGAGAAGCAGTAACACGATCTGTTTCAGCTTTCAAAAACTGGTAAACGTGGTTCTTCACTAAATACAATTTGAGAGAGAATGAGGATGGGCACATTGTATTATGAGGGATAGGAAACTGGCTAAGATGCCAGAAACAAGGAGAAGGAGTAGATGGAACACCTCTTGGAGAGAGTCAAGTAAATGGAATAATTCTCTAAAGATTGCTTCAAGGATCTTTATTAAGATCTTTTCAGATCCTGTTAAGATCTTTTCAAAACAATACTTAAGAAAAACTACGGTAGAATATCTAGGAATTACGTTGGGAAAATAGAAAGGCAAGCTGATAGATGTTCAACTGCAGAAACATTTTGTGAAGCCATGTGACTAGGCAGAAAAGTGGTCAATGATTACATGTGATAAGTACACAATTATTTATTGAGGGAAAAATAGCCAAACATACTTAGATGATAGGGTCAGAACTGCTGGTTTCAGAAGACTGAAAAGTAAAGTAAAACTATTTTTAAAAATGTATGTAGCATTTATTATGTGCCTACACTATGATTGGGAATCATGGACACTAGAATAAAGAATAAGAAATGATCCCTGTTTTTAAGAATTTTGCAGTTCAAGCCAGGTACTATGGCTCTTGCCTGTAATCCAAGTACTTTGGGAGATCGAGGAGGATGACTGCTTGAGGCCAGAATTTCAAGACCAGCCTGGGCAACATAGCGAGACTCCCACCTCTGCCAAAACAAAACAAAACAAAACAAAATATTAGCTGTGTTTGGTGGTGCATGCTTGTAGTCCTAACTACTTGGGAAGCTGAAGTAGGAGAATTGCTTGAGCCCAGGAGTTCGAGGTTGTTGTAGTCCTAGCTACTTGGGAGGCTGAGGCAGGAGAATTGCTTGAACCTAGGAGGTGAAGGTTGCAGTGAGCTGAGATCATGCCACTGCATTCCAGCCTGGGCGACACAGCGAGACTCGGTCTCGGAAAAGAAAAAATGCCAGAATGCTTGAGTTCAGATCCTTACTCTATCACTCACTAACTGTGTGACCTTGTGCAGATTACCTCACTTCTATCTGCCCCAGTTTCCTCAGCTATAACATGAGAGTATTATTAGAATCTACTTATAGAGTTGTGAGGATTAAATGATTTTTTTTTCTTTTGAGATGGAGTTTTGTTCTTGTTGCCCAAGCTGGAGTGCGGTGGTGTGGTCTCAGCTCACTGCAACCTCTGCCTCCCAGGTTCAAGCAATTCTACCTCAGCCTCCCAAGTAGCTGGGATTACGGGCGCCTGCCACCACGCCTGGCTAATTTTTCTATATTTTTGGTAGAGATGGGGTTTCATCATGTTGGCCAGGCTGGTCTCTAACACCTGATCTCAGATGATCCACCCATCTTGGCCTCCCAAAGTGTTGGGATTACGGGTGTGAGCCACCGCGCCCAGCCGATTTTTGTTTTATAAATACATTCGTAGTGACGATTCTGTACCAGGTACTGTCTTAAGCACTTTACCAAAAAACAACTCATTTAATTCATTGAAGTGCTTTAAGGGTACTACTACGTGGGATTAGACTTTATGGGGCAAGAGTTGAGTCATCTAGGAAGGGTAGGGTAAGCTGTGTCAGTGATTTCAGGGATATGGGGCTTCTATTTCTATTTTTCCCTTCTTTTATGCCTTAGTTTATTAAAAAACCCTATTACTGCAATAGTCCTTTCCAAAACAAACAAACAACAACAACAAAAATACCAAACCTGTTAGAAGCTCCCAGAAACATTTTTACCCTTGCGAGATTTCCCTATAACTGGAAATGTTAGAAATTCCTGACCTAGGTGTAATTTTCAATTCCAGTAACAGTCAATTGACTCCAGTTGGGTTTTGTATATGTACTAGGTACTATATTGGCACAGGAAGTACAAAAATGAATACAAACTAATTACTTTGTCCTCTAGGAATGAATATTGCAATAGGGTAATGAGACAATTAAGCAAGTAATTTCATGTTTTCAGGCAAAGGGAAGAAGACATCCAAAGTCATGGAGATAAGCAGTAGCTGTGGGTAGGGATGGGTGGGGGTGATACGGTGAAAAGCGATAGCAAATATTAAATTTTGTTTACTGTATAATGCAAAGTAGAGAATGTCCAAAGATGGCTAGAAAAGTAGATTATGGGGATTTTGAGTTTAAACTTCATGTTCTACATTTTTTTTTTACTTTGATTTTTATCTTGGGGATATACTTAGAATTTCTTTAAAAATCATTTTATTATATTTGCCTAGGAAATAGTAGAAAAAGTCTAAGGAGGAGACTATAACAATTTTTTTTTTTTGCTTAATTAACACAAAATCGATGCTTTGAGAAACTTTAGCCTTTTATTATTGACTAATATTAAGTTAGTGCAGAAGTAATTGCAGTTTTTCCCATTTTTAATAGCAAAAACCGCAATTACTTTTGCACCAACCTAATAAGTAGGCGTCATTAATAAATGTTGAAAATGCTTGCATTTTTGTACATAATCACCAGGTTCATCTCAACTTTTTTGAGGCATGATACAGATTCAATGAAGTGCAGGTGTAATCACCCAAGGGGTTCTTCTTGCTTGCTGCCTAGAGGAGCCAATTTATCAAGACAGGGGAATTGCAATAGAGAAAGAGTTTCATTCACACAGAGCTAGCTGTACAGGAGACTGGAGTTTTATTATCAGTCTCCCTGAAAACTCAGGGATCAGGGTTTTAAAGGATAATTTGGCAGGTGGAGGGTCGGAAAGTGGGGAATACTGATTGGTCAGGTCAGAGATGAAATCACAGGAAGTTGAAGCTGTCCTCTTGTGCTGTGTCATTTCCTGGGTGGGGACTACAAAGACTAGATGAGCTAGTTTATAGATCTAAGTGGTGCTGCCTGATCCATTGAGTGCAGGGTCTGTAAAGTATCACAAGCACTGATCTTAGGTTTCACAATTGTGATGTTATTCCCTGGAGCAATTTGGGGAAGTTCAGAATCTTGCAGCCTCCAGCTGCATGACTCCTAAATCATAATTTCTAATCTTGTGCCTAATTTGTTAGTCCTGCAATGGCAGTATAGACCCCAAGCAAGAAGGGGGTTTATTTCAGTGAAGGACTGTTATCTTTGTTTCAAAGTTAAACTGTAAGCTAAGTTCCTCCCAAAGTTAGCTTGGCCTACGCCCAGGAATGAACAAGGACAATTTGGAGATTAGAAGCAAGATGGAGTCAGGTCAGATCTCTTTCACCATCATAATTTTCTCAGTTACAATTTTTTGAAAGGCAGTTTCATAAGCATTTTAAATATAAAGTTTATTTTGTAGTTGTCGAGTGTGTTATTCTGCAAAGGTAACCTGATGTTCCTGGTGTGTGTGTGTGGTGGTAGGCCCCCTCTTGCCCTGCTTATGCCTGACTGGCTACTTACTATAACAATATGATTTTTTTTTTTTTTTGAGGCGGAGTCTCGCTCTGTCGCCCAGGCTGGAGTGCAGTGGCCGGATCTCAGCTCACTGCAAGCTCCGCCTCCCGGGTTTACACCATTCTCCTGCCGCAGCCTCCCGAGTAGCTGGGACTACAGGCGCCCGCCACGTCGCCCGGCTAGTTTTTGTATTTTTAGTAGAGACGGGGTTTCACCGTGTTCGCCAGGATGGTCTCGATCTCCTGACCTCGTGATCCGCCCGTCTCAGCCTCCCAAAGTGCTGGGATTACAGGCTTGAGCCACCACGCCCGGCCATGATTTTAACATATAAGCCTAATACATATCTGTTGGCCTTCCAGGGGTTCCTTTTGGAAAAGACTTAATGTTAGAATTTGAAATTTGGTTTTGGAAAGCATGTCAAGTAATGCAGGTTGAAAACACTTAATCAAAACAGGATCACAAGACACAACAAAATAATAGTCATTAATTAAGTCAAGGTGATAATTGAAAGCAAAGACCTTTACTCTTTAATAGAAAGGAGACTTGGTTTCCTAAACAATCAAAAGACCTAATAAAGACAGCACAAGACTAACACATCTTTCTCTCTTTCTATTTTTGTAGATTACTCAAAAGGTGAACAAGTCTTTTATTATCTCTTAGTATATGAAAATATTGTTTAAAAGAGAAAACCAAATTCTACCTTTGCATCAGTATATTGTTAATGCTAAAGCGAATTTTAATAAACAAATCCATCTAATCTCAATCAGCTGTGAACACACAACATTCCCATAACTTAAAAATCTATTAAAGAACAGATCAGTGGCCCCCAAAACCCATTATTTTGACTCTGGCCTTGCATCAGTATGCTTTTGATATTAATGCTCAATTTTGATTTTGATGCTCAATTTTTTAAAAAGTGAAATAATCCCCTTCTAATTTTAGCCAACTTGATCACTCACAAAATTCATAAGATTCATGTTCCACAAAACTTCTTCTATTAGGTTGTCACAAAAGTAATTGCGGTTTTTGCCATTACTTTTGTACCAACCTAATACAACCTG
Source organism: Trachypithecus francoisi (assembly GCF_009764315.1). Taxonomy (NCBI): domain Eukaryota; kingdom Metazoa; phylum Chordata; class Mammalia; order Primates; family Cercopithecidae; genus Trachypithecus; species Trachypithecus francoisi. Next base: position 34,887,405 of record NW_022681468.1, on the reverse strand, counting down.
TTCAAACCTTCAGTTTTGTCCTGTACTTCCTCTTTGATATTGGCATTCTACCTTAGGATGGAAATTTATTATACATTTATTTCCCCATTATCATTCATTCATTCATTTTTTTTTTTCCCGTAAACCTTCTACAACCTGTTTAAACCTTTAGTTTTGTCCTATACGGACTTTTTGATATTGGCATTCTTCCTTAAGACAGAAATGCACATTTCCTTCTTTCTTATTGATTGATTTGATTGATTGATTGACTGACAGGGTCTCACCCTGTCACACAACTTGAAGTGCAGTGGCGTGATCACAGCCTGCTGCAGCCTCATTCTCCCAGGCTTTGATGGTCCTCTCACTTTAGCCTCCTGAATAGCTGGGACTACAGGCACACACCACCACACCCAGATAATTTTTTGTATTTTTTGTAGAGATGGGGTTTTACCATGTTGCCCAGGTTGATCTTGAGCTTTGTACTCAAGCAGTCCACCCACCTCAGCCTCCCAAAGTGCTGGAATTACAGGCGTGAACCACTCTACCTGGCCCCCCCTTATCATTTAATTTACATTTCTTTCCTCCTCCTGTTGTCCACACAAAGTTACCATGTAAAGAAAAGTTATCTCTGGCCGGGCGTGGTGGCTCAAGCCTGTAATCCCAGCACTTTGGGAGGCCGAGACGGGCGGATCATGAGGTCAGGAGATCGAGACCATCCTGGCTAACACGGTGAAACCCCGTCTCTACTAAAAAATACAAAAAACTAGCAGGGCGAGGTGGTGGGCGCCTGTAGTCCCAGCTATTCGGGAGGCTGAGGCAGGAGAATGGCGTGAACCCGGGAGGCGGAGCTTGCAGTGAGCCAAGATCTGGCCAGTGCACTCCAGCCTGGGCGACAGAGCGCTCAAAAAAAAAAAAAAGTTATCTCTATTGTCAACTTTCTTCGCATCTTACTTTCTTCATATGCACTGTATTTAGAATTGTTCCTCTTGTATTCAGTAATTTTAATTGTATATATTAACTATAACTTTAACTCTTAGTAACCCTAATTTCCAGTGAAGAACCTAGGAAGTAAGGTAATTTTCAGCGGTTTTATACCAGTATTTGTAGATAGAACCATTTCATAATTTCTAGAAATATAACCTTCTCAATCTGTTTATTAACAGATCTAAATATATTTAGCTTTTCTGTACCATATAAAGGACTCAGACATTTTATAATTATCTGTTATTTAATTTAGCATAACATGATTTTAAGTTTCTGAAAAAGAGTCTTAAAATTATGAAAAACTTGCTTATACACTTTTATACCATTTACATTCATTTAATTTATTCATTCTTAACAGTTAGACTTGAAAAGGTCATTAAACAAAACTGGCCATCATCCCAAGTTATTTATTTTTGTGTGTTTGTCTTTAAGACAGGGTCTTGCCCTGTCACCTAGGCTGGAGTAGAGTGGTGCTGTTATGACTCACTGTAGGCCTATAGCAGTGCACCACCATGCCCTGCTAATTGATTTTTTTTTTTTTTTTTTTTTTTTTTTTTTTTGAGGTGGAGTCTCGCTCTGTCGCCCGGACTGAAGTGCAGTGGCCGGATCTCAGCTCACTGCAAGCTCCGCCTCCCGGGTTTACGCCATTCTCCTGCCTCAGCCTCCCCAGTAGCTGGGACTACAGGCGCCCGCCACCTCACCCGGCTAGTTTTTGTATTTTTTTTTTTTTTAGTAGAGACGGAGTTTCACCGTGTTAGCCAGGATGGTCTCGATCTCCTGACCTCGTGATCCGCCCGTCTCGGCCTCCCACAGTGCTTGAGCCACCGCGCCCGGCCCTGCTAATTTATTTTTTATTTTTTATTTTTATAGAGACAGGATCTTGCCATGTTGCTCAGGCTGGTCTTGAGCTCCTGGCCTTATGGATGTTAGCTACCATGCCTGGCCTCAAGTTATTTCTTTGTTAATAGTTTCTACAGCTTGTGAACCCTGACATTACATACATGCATATTTTGCTGATCAGAAGCCACAGCTATTTTCATTAAGCCAACAAAGTAGTCTTATTTTAGTAATGTGAACTAAAAGGCATTTGAGTTACTTTCTGTATTTCTGATAAAATACTTGATTTAAGAGATTACTTTTAAAGCCATTTTGTTACTGGAAAGGGGTCCTGATCCAGACCTGAAGAGAGGGTTCTTGGATCTCACACAAGAAAGAATTTGAGGTGAGTCCATAAAGTGAAAGCGAGTTTGTTAAGAAAGTAAACAAATAAAAGAATGGCTAATCCATAGGCAGAGCAGCCCTGAGGGCTGCTGGTTGCCCATTTTTATGGCTATTTCTTGATTATGTGCCAAACAAGGGGTGGATTATTTATGCCTACCCTTTTTAGACCATATAGGGTAATTTCCTGACATTGCCATGGCATTTGTCAACTGTCTTGGCGCTGGTGGGAGTGTAGCAGTGAGGACCACCAGAGGTCACTCTCATCACCATCTTGGTTTTGGTGGGTTTTGGCTGGCTTCTTTACAGCAACCTGTTTTATCAGCAAGGTTTTTATGACCTGTATCTCGTGCCAACCTTTTTCACGCCGTGACTAAGAATCCCTTAACTTACTGGGAATGTAGCCCAGCAGGTCTTAGCCTTATTTTACCTACCCCCTGTTCAAGATGGAGTTGCTCTGGTTTAAATGCCTCTGACAAATTCATTAGAATGTTTTCATGTATTTTGGTAGTGAAATATCACGTACACATGATGCATAAACACAGAGACATACAGACACAGAGACAGAAGCAGATCTTATAGCATTCTAAGATTCTTCGTTTGCTAGTTTGCAAATAATCTCTCCCTGTTTAGGCTACCACTTCCTTGATTACTTATTTCATTGCCCTAAACAGTTGTTTAGCTAGGTAACCCTAAATTGCAAACATTACTCTTAGTTGAAAATTTATACCCCCAGAGGCACAGAACTTACGTCTATATACCATTATTTGCTGAAACAAAAAGAATCAGTCAAGATAAGATTGCCAGGAAAAGTATCTTTAAACATAGGTAAGATTTGTTATGTGAACTTTAAGCCAATGTCTTTCCCATTGTAAAAATTTCTAGCTGCTTAAGTGTAGGGGGATGCCCTTACAAATGGAGATTTCCTTTATAGAAGTAAATTTATTTTACATAGAGTTTCAAAGTAGCCAGCTAAGTGCCAGAAAGTTGTATTTTGGAGACTAATCTTGTTAGATACTTAGTTCGTTTCTTGATTAGATTACTGACTTCAAAGTGGAGCCCATTCATGAATGGGACCAGGAAAGTATTTCCAGTTTCCAGGGCCTAATACATATACATGTTAAAAATTTATTTGTTTGTTTCTTCTTCTTCTTCCTTTTTTTTTTTTTTTTTTAAAGGCAGGCTCTCATTATGTTACCCAGGCTAGTCTTGAGCTCCTGGATCCAAGTGATTCTCCCACCTCAGCCTCCCTGGGACTACAGGTGCACCACCTGTTGTCTCAGTGAGGACTGCCTCAGGGTCTGATATTAAGTGTCTAAAAACCAGGCACATTTGCAAGGCAGTGCATCTGGATCTTTACAAATCAAGGAAACCACTTTTACAGTGAATCTTGGGTCTCCACAAAGAGTAAAATGCCATGATACCAGGCTGCAAAAACCTCCACAGTGCACCTCACTACAAAGACATTTCTCTAAGTGACTAAGCCACACCTTTCTTTTTTTTTTTTTTTTTTTGAGGCGGAGTCTCCCTCTGTCACCCGGACTGGAGTGCAGTGGCCGGATCTCAGCTCACTGCAAGCTCCGCCTCCGGGTTTACGCCATTCTCCTGCCTCAGCCTCCGGAGGAGCTGGGACTACAGGCGCCTGCCACCTCGCCCGGCTAGTTTTTGTATTTTTTTTAGTAGAGACGGGGTTTCACCGTGTTCGCCAGGATGGTCTCGATCTCCTGACCTCGTGATCCGCCTGTCTTGGCCTCCCAAAGTGCTGGGATTACAGGCTTGAGCCACTGCGCCCGGCCAGCCACACCTTTCTTACCTAAATGTTTAAAAAAAAATAAAATAAAATGAGTAGCTGCCTGTAGTAACAACCATTCACCATAAACAACTGCTGTTGGTCACCTCCATATTGTAGCTCTTGTCAGTGACTTACCAGCCATTACATACACAAAGGTCTCTCTCACAGTGCAAAGTAATCTGGTACTATCAAAAGTCAACAAGATCAAGTAATGCAGTATGGAAGAGAGCAGAATTTTAGATATGAGAGGAACCTGTCCATGACTTTTCAGACTCCACAAGAAGACAGAATACCCCAAAAAGGGAGTAAATGGTGTGTTTTTTCTATGTTCTATGTTCCTTAAGGGGTCTCAGTCATTAGAAGTCTCCTTTAGATTTCTTCCTGTGTTATCACAATAGCAAAAGGAAGGAAGAGCAGAGTAGAAAGAAGTAGAACAAGTTTAGCTAGGAACAGTGGCTCATGCCTGTAAGCCTAACTGTTTGGGAGGCAGAGGTGGGAGGATCACTTGAGCCAGGAGTTTGAGACCAGCATGGGCAAAATAGCAAGACCCTGTCTCTACATAAAAAAAGAAAAGAAAAACATTAGCTGGATGTGGTTGTGTGCTCCTGTAGTCCCAGCTATTTGGGAGGCTGAGGTGGGAGAATCATTTGAGCTTGAGGGATTTAGGCTGTAGTGAGCTGTGCCACTGTACTCCAGCCTGGGTAACAGAGCAAGAGCCTGGAGATTTTAAATTTTGTAAAAGGCCAGTGAAGTTTTATACTTGTCTCAGGAAAAATTATGCCAGCAAGATTGGAAACAAACAGAGGACTCAAGGGATCAAACATATTTGAAAAGGGGTCTCAATTGACTGAAAACAAAAACAAAAAAACCTGCCAAGAACCAGAGATCCAAGAGAGGAAAAAAGCGAAAGTCCTTCCCCCCCCACAAAAGATAGCCTAAATATTACTTTTAATTAAGCTTTTTTTCTTTTATTAAAAAAAATGTTAAAGAGACAGGGTCTCACTACATTGCCTAGGCTGGTCTCAAACTCCTGGCCTGAAGTGATCCTCTCTCCTTGGCCTCCCAAAGTGCTAGGATTACAGTTGTGAGTCATCATGCCCAGCCCTAAGTAAGCTGAGTTCTGATCAGAGAACTCTAAAAAATAATCTTTTCAAATTCTTATTATCAGATTTTAACCAAGACAATTATGAGGTAGGTCTCTCATTCAGTTTGTATGGTTCTAAAACCAGCTTTCCCCCCCACCCCCCTTGTGCTTGCAAATAAATTATTTTATATATTTCAGAGGATCCCTGTTTTGGCTGTTGCTGCTTATGACCATCCCAAGTTAGGTGGGTCCACTTTCCTAGATATTTACAAGAGGATGTCCCATAAGTGTTATATTAAATCATGCTGGTGTTTCTAAAAAGAGCACTCGAATTTTGAAGCTTAATTTTTCATAATTTACGAACTTTTCAAAAGCCATAAACTGCTTCTTTGGCTTTTGAAAATTCTTCAACTTGCCTACTTTACAGTTTGGTAAGGCTGGAGAACATATGCCATACCCCTATGTTGAAAATAGACCTTATCTGCATCTAAGTAAATAATTAAAATAACTTACCAGATTTTCCATCAAAATTAAGAATTGCTAACAGTTATCATTAGAACATATAATCGAGACTACTGAAAATAGATTTACATGCAAGGCGTGTAAAGAATGTAAAATGTGTCTTTAGTAAGAGTATAAGAAGGCATGGGAATATAAATTTTTGCCTAGATGGTTAAATGATTGTTTTAAATTAGGTGAGATAAAGCTGAAGGTTTAAACAAGTTGTGGAAGGTTTGTAAAGGTTAATCTTAAAAACAAAATTCTGTGTGGGAATAGTGACTAAATTCAAAAGGGTATTGTTTGGTTTTTTTATAAAGTGAACTTTGGAATAAAACCACAAGGGTTTCTTAAGGCACTGTTCTACTCTTTAACAAAAATTTGTAAAGGGATTGTCAAGATAAAGATAGGGTTTAGTCTTCTTCAGGTTATATTTTGGTGAATAATATTGGTGTATGTTCCAAAATTGTATGGGACTTCAAAAATCCAAATGTCTGAGTATATGCTGTCAATCATAATTAGGGTTATTGTGTTGGGTTATTGTAATCCACAGAGGTGACCAAATTTCTTAGTCATTTGTGTTTTTGAATGAAATGACCCTAGGATATTTTGGCATTCACAGACAATTGTTGTCTTGTTTTGATCCTATTCAAAAGATGGATTATAGTCCTTGAGTACAGATTTGTGATAACTTTGGAGATTGTGAACAGGAGTTGACTGAGTGATCTGAACTGATGAAAGACTGAAATAATCCTTTTTGAATTTTGCTTGGAACATTGCTGATCATTTGTTTTGTATTTCAGAGTCAAGAAATGTTTCTCTTTTTTGCAGCTTTTGACAATTGTAGGGGTGAACCAACCAGTGATCTCTGACTGCAGCTCGAAAGAAATAAAAGGGGTGGGCCATCAAACTCCAAATGGTCATGGAAATGGAGCCTTGGATGATGGCTCCCTTTTACTGAGCACCGTTGGATAGGACCCTGAGAGAAAATCTGCTGTTTTCCCCAAAACAACGCCTGTCAGCATGAAGCTGACCCTTAGATAGGACCCTGAGAGAAAATCTCCTGTTTTCCACAAAACAACAACCCCTGTCAGCATGAAGCAGTTAAGAGCGGTTATCGTCCCTATCTTAACAGCAGTTAGATGTTCCTCTTCAGAGGGGGAGTTGATGGCAGTGCCATCACATTGGCTGCAGTGGGGAGATGTGGGCGGTGACAGCAGGAGCAGCTGCGGGAGCAGCAATGGCAGTGGTGGGTCCCCTGTGCCTTGTGTCCCCGGGGCAGCCAAATGTGTGTCCCCTCCCCTCACATGGCCAGGTGAAACTCACCCCCAGGTCCGAAGCCTCTGTTGCTTCAGACCCTGGCCCTGCATTTTTTGCCTGCTGCCACTGCAGGGAGAGCTTGGAGAGGAGGTGGGGCTGGACCCGGGGCAGCGCCATGCTCCATGGAGCCAGCGGGAGCCAGGGACAAGCAGGAACCCCACTGGAGCCTGCTGCCCTGGGGGCTGTGCTATGGGGCCAGGCTGAGACGTGCGCCCACAGGTGAGCAGTGCAGTTAAGCAGAGAGGGGCCCTGAGGCCAAGCTGGGCCTGGGGCAGTGCCGTGCTTATACACAGAGCATGAGGGCTGGGCCAGGGGTGCAGAGCTGGGGCCGCACTTTGGGGCCCCAGGGTGGGAAGTGGGAGCGGCACCTGCTTTGGGGACCTGGCCAGCAGATCACCCACCACACCCACCCCACCAGGGGCACTGCACTGGGTTCTTGTACCTTGGAAGCAGGCTCTGCAGGGCCTCATCCCCGGGGTCAGCCCTACATCATGGTGACTTCCGAGCTTGACACTTGCAGTGGCCAGGGCTGGAGCCCACTATCTGCTCCTGGAGGCCCCCCACAGGCAGGGCTGTGAGCCAAGCGACAGGGAGCCCCAGGCCACCCCTTAGCGCCAGGGCCACAGCGGGGAGCCTGTGGTGATGTCACTCCTGCCCTGGATATTGGCCCTGACCCAGTGAGGACCTGGAGCTCCCGCCCCAGGCTGTGAGGAGGCACAACTAGGGCTGGCTGCACACTTCATGGAGCAGATGAGAGCTCTGCCCTTCCAGGTGCAAGGACCTAGGCATTTTTGCACTCTTCACCCTCAAGGGCCCAGGAAGGTTCCCCTTGCCCCCACAGGCTCAGGGATGTCTTTTCCTGCTGCCTGGCCTCTCCCTGCTCCAAGCACCTGCTCTGATCTCAGTGCAGGGTTTGGGCCAACCTGAGTGCTGTCAAAGCTGGGCCCAGTGTGCACACACTTAGGGCAATGCTGACACGCCAGCCCCCCGCTGCTTTGGCCCCCCCAGACTTTGGGCACCAATAAGCATGAGGGCAATCCTGGGGGTGCTGAGGGCAGCTTGGCACTGGCCTGCAGGTGCCCCTTGGCACAAGCAGCCTGGTTACCATGGATGGTGGCAGGAGGCAGACAGTTTCCTGGGTGGAAGGGTATTGGTCCCTGGTGAGGACCCACCTTCAGGCCAAGGTGGGCCTGAAGGCTGGGGGCTGGGCTGCCAGTCCTGCAGACTGGAATGGGTACTTGTGGTGCCTTTTATGGGCTTTCCATGGCTGCCCATGGACCAGTCAGCACACATTTCTGCTCTGAGGCCCATAAATGCCCCAGGTTCAGCCACAGCAGAGAAGATGATGGGATGACCAGCTCCAGAGAGGAGCTACCCTCTCTGCTAACTGAGTACTTGTTGAGATGACCTGCCTACAGAGAGGAGCTACCCTCTCTGCTGAGAGTTGAATACTCATTGGGATGACCTCCCTAGCAGAGAAGAGCTAGGAGCTGAACACTCATCAGGGCACTCTGGATGCTGAAAGGAGCTGCCCCCTGCAGGTCCCCTCTGAGCTCTTCTGTCACTCAGTAAAGCTCCTCTTTGTCTTGCTGACACTCCTCTTGTCTGTGTATCTCATTCTTCCTGGTTGCTGGACAAGAACTCAGGATCCATCGAATGGTGAGGCTAAAAGAGCTGTAACACAATCGGGGCTGAGACATGCCCCTTGCTTGCCACATTGTGGGTGAAGAGAAGGAGAGAAAAGCTGCAACCCTTCATGGATCCGAGACCTGGAAGCTCCCTGAGCCAGGGCTGTGACTTTCTCCTTGGGACCCTACAGTTCCTGGCATCTCCAGGCTTCCAGATGCCATCGTGTTCCCCAATGCCAGCTGTAGAAGCTGCTCGTGCTATGCCTGGTCCAGCTGTAGCCTTGCAGAGAGCCGGCACCTGGAGCTGCCCACCCTGCTGCGACAGCCACACAGAGGTCTCCTGCCAGAAAAGCGACACCCCAAAGTTCCTGTAACAAGACAACAGAGTGCCAAAATGTATCAAGCAAATGTTGAAAAATTGATCTGGAGAAGTAGACCATTTTATAATAATAGTTAGACCTCAGTATCCTCATTTTCAGTAATGGCTAAGACAACCAACAGAAAATCAATGAGAAACGAGAGGATTTGAACAACACTATAAACAAACAGGCATATATATATATATATATATCATCATCAGATAACAGCAGAGTGCACATTTTTAACATATGGTGTTTGGAAAACTGTATATTCACATGCAGTAGTATGTGAAAGATGGATTTTTGCCTTAACATAATGTACAAAATTTAACTAGAAATTTATTAAATACCTAAATGTAAGAACTAAAACCATAAAACTCTTAGGAGAATGGAAAAAGCTTCAATACCTTCGATTTGGCTATGATTTCTTGGATGTGATACCAGAAGCACAGGCAACACAGCAAAAGATAAACCGGGCTTCATTAAAAGTAAAAAATGTTGTGTTTCAAAGGACACTATGAGGAGAGTTAAAGATAGCCCACAGAATGGGAGATGGTATTTGCCAATTATATATTTGCTAAGAAGTTAATATCCAGCATATATAAAGAACTTTTACAGCTTAGTAACAGAAAACAACCAAATTCAAAAATGAGCAAAGGACCTGAGTAGACATTTCTCCAAAGAAGGTAATCCAAATGGCCAATGGCCAATAAGCACATGAAAAAAATATTTAACATCACTAGCGATTAGGGAAATGCAAATCAAAATTGGTTACCACTTCACACCCATTAGGATGACTATTTTATATACATATATTTATATATATTTATATGTGTGTGTATATATATACATATGTATATATATGTATATACATATACACGTGCGTATATACACGTATATACACATGTGTATATGTATATACACGTGTACATATACACATACATACACACATATCATTGGGGTAGCTGTGCATTGCTTGTGAGGATGTAAAATAGTGTAGCCACTGTGGAAAACAGTTTGTCACCTCCTCGAATTATTAAATATATAATTGCCATGTAATTTTGCAATTCTACTGCTAGATATATACCCAAAAGAATTGCAGGAAGGGGCCGGGCACGGTAGCTCACACCTGTAATCCCAGCACTTTGGGAGGCCGAGGCCGGCGGATCATGAGGTCAGGAGATTGAGACCATCCTGGCTAACCTGGTAAAACCCCTCCTCTGCTAAAAATACCAAAAATTAGGCATAGTAGCGGGCGCCTGTAGTCCCAGCTACTCCGGAGGCTGAGGCAGGAGAATGGCGTGAACCCGGGAGGCAGAGCTTGCAGTGAGCAGAGATAGTGCCACTGCACTCCAGCCCAGGCAACAGAGCGATACTCCGTCTCAAAAAAAAAAAAAGAATTGCAGGAAGGAACTCAAAACAGATATTTGTACACCAATGTTCATAGCAAGCCAAAATGTGGAAACAGCAGAAACATCCACTGACAGATGAATAGGTAAATAAACTGTGGTATGTAAATGCAAAGGATTATAATTCAGCCTTAAAAAAGGATGAAATTCTGAAATGTGCTACAAGGTGAATGAACCTTGAAGACATTATGCTGAGCAAAATAAACCAGACACAGAACAACAAATATTGTGTGATTCTGCTTATATGGGATACCTAGAATACACAAATTAATATAGAGAGAAAGTATAACAGATGTTTTCAGGGGTTGGGAGAGGGGAGAATAAGGAGCTATTTTTTAGTGGGTATAGAGTTTTTATTTGAAGAAGTTCCAGATATAGGTGGTGGTGATGATTATACAACATTGTGAAGGTACTTAATGCCACTGAATTATGCATTTAAAAATGGGTAAAGTGTTAAATTTTATGTTGTTTATTTTACCATGATATAGATAAAGACAGGGGGGTTGTGTATCCAATGGAGTTTGATTGATGTCTGGGAGAAAATTAGTGGGATTGATCTTGGGAAAGAAAAGGGAAAATAGAGTGTTTGTTAATCTAGTCTTCGTAACTCAACAAATGGCTATAATCTTTGGTGTTAATGAACTATTTTGTTTCATTTTAATTATGTCCAGAATTGTTATTTCTAGAATAACAGGTTAACACTGGTCATTTACTTTATAACTTTTAGATTTTGTAGATAAGAATCTGAATGAAATGAAGGGCTTTTCCTTTTCTGGTCTGAAGGTAAATAATAGAAACCTTGACAACAGTTACAGAACTCTATAGTGGTGAATTCTTCCTCTATAATATATTACCCTTGGGGACTGTTCTACAACCATTATCCCAGCATTGCTTATTCGGAGCCAACCGGAGACCAGTTAGCTCCTAAGATAGCCAGCAATGCTTAGAAGACTTTTTTTTTCTTAAAGCAGTTTATGTTTTCTGCAAAGATGTATTGTAGCAAAATGGTTAAAAATTCATCACACAGCCTGACTTAAGTCTTGGCTTTGCAAAGAGCTGTGTGACGTTTTTGTAAAGTTGCTTAATCTGTCCGTGCCTCACCTTTTAAATTCTTTGAAAAAATGAGTACTTGTGTTTGTCAAGAAGATTAAATGAGATAATGTATATAAAGTACATAGCATATTATTTGGTACATAATAAGGTCTAGGTAAACATTAGCTGTTGCATCTGCCATTGCTGTTTTAGACAGATTCAGGGTCCAGACCTATAGTCAGGGGTTCAAAAGAAGGTATTTCTTGTTTAACTTTCCAAGGCTCTTCTATTAGGTACACTCTCTTTCTCTCTTAATTCTATAGTGGTATCATTCTTATGCTACCTTTACTATTTTGCATTTAGACTGCTCATCTAAATTAGACACCCAGCAACCCATTTTAATCTTGCCATATTTTAAAATGTGTTGGCACATTATAACCAGAGCTCACTAAGCTCTTCATTCATTCACTTAAAAAAAAAGTTGAATCCCAGTCTTTTTTCTTCCTCTTTTTCCCCTCAACTCCTTTTGGACCTTAAATGCCTAAGAGCTGAATTAATTATACCCTTTAGCTCCAAAATACATTGTTATCATCAGTATGTTCCTCTCAGGTTCTTTTTTTACCCTTCATACCTAAACCCTATCCTGTATCTTTCTCCTCATAAATACCCACTCTAATGTGTCTTTATATTTCTTTAAATATGCATGCATATTTGTAAATAGGTAATATTTGTGTATATGTTTTTATTTATAGGGAGGTGTTGTGCTATGAATATTAACATTACATTTTAAAACTCCATGTTTCTTTTATTTATTTTTTTACATTTTTATATTTTTACAAGCCTGGTTACCTTGTAAATAGCTGTAATAGGTTTCTGTCTCATGGGTGGTCAGACTTTTCCTGTGAGTTAATGAAAAACTAACAATATATTATTAAGGATCTTTTTTTCCCTTTGGTTTCAAATCTTTTTTTTTTTTTAATTTTACTTTAAGTTCCGTGATACGTGTGCTGAACGTACAGGTTTGTTACATAGGTATACGTATGCTATGGTGGTTTCCTGCACTATCAACCCATTATCTAGGTTTTAAGCTCCGCATGCATGAGGTATTTGTCCTAATGCTCTCCCTCCCCTTACCCCCCAGCCCCACGACAGGCCCTGGTGTGTGATGTTCCCCTCCCTATGTCCATGTGTTCTCATTGTTCACCTCCCACTTATGAGTGAGAACATGCAGTGTTTGGTTTCCTGTTTCTGTGTTAGTTTGCTGAGGATGATGGTTGCCAGCTTCATTTGTATCCCTGCAAAGGACATGAACTCATTCTTTTTTATGGCTGCATAGTATTCCATGATGTATGTCCCAATTTCCTTTATCCAGTCTGTCATTGATGGGCATTTGGGTTGGTTCCAAGTCTTTGTTATTGTAAACAGTGCTGCAGTAAACATATGTGCGCCTGTGTGTTTATAGTAGAATGATTTATAATCCTTTGGGTATATACCCAGTAATGGGATTGCTGGGTCAATGGTATTTCTGCTTCTAGATCCTTGAGGAATCTCCACACTGTCTTCCATAATGGTTGAACTAATTTACACTCCCACCAACAGTGTAAAAGCGTTCCCATTTATCCACATCCTCACCAGCATCTGTTGTTTCCAGACTTTTTAATGATCGCCATTCCAATTGGCATGAGATGGCATCTCTTTTGATTTGCATTTCTCTAATGACCAGTGATGATGAGCTTTTCTTCATATGTTTGTTGGCTGCATAAATGTCTTCTTTTGAGAAGTGTCTGTTCATATCCTTTGCCCACTTTTTGATGGGGTTGTTTTTTCCTTGTAGATTCTGGATATTAGCCCTTTGTCAGATGAGTAGATTGCAAAAATGTTCTCCCATTCTGTAGGTTGCCTGTTCACTCTGATGGTAGTTTCTTTTGCTGAGCAGAAGCTCTTTAATTTAATTGATCCCATTTGTCAATTTTGGCTTTTGTGGCAATTGCTTTTGGGATATGTGGTCACCCTACTTATGCAAGATTTTTCTGGGACATAGCCAATAATTAGCAATATACATACTGAATAGTCTTTCCCTTTCTGGTGGTTTCCAGCTGGCATCTCTTTCATTTGGTTGGTCCATATGCTGGATGATTGCCAAAGATTTTAGGCATCACACTTGCTCTTAAGGGGGATTTCTAGGTCACATGTCATAGACATACTTAATAAGTTTGAGTTCCTGTTTATAGATGGGTGGAATTTTAAAATGTCTTCCCATTTTTTTGGAGATTCTGCATTTGTACTGTATATTTATTCATCCTTTCTTTGTCAGACTATCTAGTTTGGAGCTTTAGCAGCCATTAATTTATGGACAACTACTCCTAGCGCCTTATCCCAATAGAGCAACTACTATGTAGTTTATGAAGAATTTTTTTCATATTTTATGTTATTGGCCCCTAACACTTATCCATTGAGGTAGAGAGGGCAGAATTTATAATTCTCATTTTATAGAAAAGGAAGCTGAGGATCAGAGGTAAACTGACTTGCTTCAGTCCACATATCTAGTAAGTTATAAACTTAGAATCAAGTCTTCTGACTTTGATTTGCTTCTACAATATCTAAAAGGGACAGGGAAAAGGATAAATTTTGGTTTGTGGTTAAAGTAGGAACTGTCCAGGTTAGCTTTATGTCTTCCTCAGAACATAACATAATGCCTAACACATAGTGAATGATGATTTGCTTCTGCAATATCTTAAAGGGACAGGAAAAAAAAAAAACTCCAGTTTGTGATCAAAGCAGGGAGTGTGCAGTTTTACTTTATGTCTTCCTCAATTGATAACACAACATCTGACACATGAGATTCAATCAGTAATTTTTACTGAGCAAGTGATCTGGGGATTATGTAGGTATCTGTATGGCCTAAGTTCAGTTGGTCATGCCACTCCTCAATGCTGTGGTGACTCTTATTGCAGCAATGCTTTGGCTTATAGATAAACCCAGTTCTGTAAATATTCTGGCTGAACAAAGGGCTTCAGGTCAGTCCAGGAGTTCTCATGTTAAAAAGTTTGGTTCATTTACAACAGAAGTAGCAACGAGTTAAAAATGTACCTATATAACATAACTTTGATGGGGTGTGTAGTAGAGGCTCTTGTTTGTTTATGGTAAATCTCAGTAAAATTTCTTCTACTCTTCCTTTTCTTATGCAGTTAACTTTGAATAATCAGTAGCAAAGTCCTTTCTCTTGCTAACTACTATATTGCATTCAGCTGCTTAACATTTGTTTCCTGTTCCCAAGATCACCAGAGGCACCTGTAGTGTTTGATGAGGGTGTTGGATTTCACAGAAAGATTTTCTCTACATAGTTTGTTCTAGCTCGGGAGAGGTGGGTTGGCCTTGGCCCACTTGTTCAAAGCTGTCACAGTTTTGAAGTCATTTCAAAACCTTCGATAATCTTGTTCCATCTACTTTTCTACTTTATCTCAAATTTCTGTACCTTCTCCAATACTTCCCACCTCTGTGATACAAATTGAGGGTGCTGTGCTCCAAGAACATCATTTAGTTAGTAAAGCTACTATTTTTAATACCCAGCACTTCAAGGAAGTTAAAATAGCATCTTCCAGAAGTAGCACTTTCTTATTTAATTTATTTAGAGAAACAGGGTCTTGCTGTGTTGACCAGCCAGGTCACAAACTCCAGAAGTAGCACTTTCTATGATGTATCTTTTTATTTTATTATTTTAGAGAATAAATTCTTTTTATTCTGTAGCTGCAGAGATTTTATGCACAACGTATGCTTTTTATTTATTTTATTTTATTTTTGAGATGAGGTCTCACTCTGTCACCCTGGCTGGAGTGCAGTGACACAATCTTGGCTCACTGCAACCTCTGCCTCCCAGGCTCAAGCAATCCTCCCACCTCAGCCTCCTGAGGTTGGTCATGTGCCACCACGCCTATCTAATTTTTTGTATTTTTGGTAGAGATGGGGTTTCACCACGTTGCCCAGGCTGGTCTTGAATTCCTGAGCTGAAGTGATCCACCCACCTTGGCCTTCCAAAGTGCTGGGATTATAGGTGTGAGCCACCATGTCTGGCTAAGGTATGCTTTTTAAATTAAATGTTTCCTGTTGTGTCTTTGTTTGGTCATGTTTTTCTTTAAATCACAAATTGATTTGCTAGTGCTTATGTTAATACTGTGAGCTTCAGGTGTAAGCTTTTCTCCCACCAATGGGAAGAACTTTCAGAAAGCCCACATATGTCTCTTTTTATTTTTGTTTTTGAGACGGAATCTTGCTCTGTTGCCCAGGCTGGAGTGCAGTGGTGCAATCTCCGCTCACTGCAAGCTCCACCTCCCAGGTTCATGCCATTCTCCTGCCTCAGCTTCCCGAGTGGCTGGGACTACAGGCACCTGCCACCATGCCCAGCTAATTTTTTGTATTTTTAGTGGAGACAGGGTTTCACCGTGTTAGCCAGGATGGTCTCGATATCTCCTGACGTTGTGATCCGCCTTCCTCAGCTGGGATTACAGACGTGAGCCACCACCCCGCCCCCTCCCCGCCCCGCATATATCTCTTTAAGTATCTTTTCTATTGTGACCAGTGTAGGCTGGTGATTATGGTTATTCCTTCCAATTACACCACCAGATTTTTGGTTCTTGTTTCCAAACTATCTCCTTTCTCTTACACTATGGCCCTGAATTCTACCAGTAGCTGACATTAAGAAAGCCCTATGGAAGTTCCTTTTTCCTTTTTTTTTTTTTTTAAGCATAGGTAAAATCCCTTCATAACAATGGTTTCTGTACAGTGAAATCCTTTCTAGCACTTAGTTGTTGGTCCATGGAAATAGCACTTTGATACTCAGTTTTCTTTCCTTCTCTTTTTTCTTTTTTTAAATATTTTATTTTACTGTGGTAGGAACACTTAATGTGAGATCTACTCCGAACAGATTTTTCAGTGTACAATATACTATTATCTATAGGCCAGTGTTGTACAGCAGATCTCTAGAACTTGATTCATCTTGCATAACTAAAATTATATGCATTTAAAATAGTCAAACTCATAAAAACAAATATTAGAATGGTGGTTTCCAAGGACTTAGGGAAGAGGAACTGGGGAATTGCTAATCAATGAGTAGTCAGTTTTTTCTACAGTGAATAAAACTTGTCAATTACTATACCCAAGTATAGATTGAGTAGCCCAAATCCAAAAATCTGAAGTCTGAAATGCTTCCAACTCCAAAACTTTTTTTTGTTTTTTTTTTTTGAGATAGAGTCTCGCTCTATCACCCAGGCTGGAGTGCAATGGCGCGATCTCGGCTCACTGCACCAACTCCAAAACTTTTTAAGGGCCAACATGATGTTCAAAGGAAATGCTCATTGAAGCATTTCAGAGTTCAGATTTTTGGATTAGGGATGTTCACCTGGTAAGTTTAATTCAAATATTCCAAAATCCCCCAAATTCAAAATTCAAAACACATTTGGTCCTAAGCATTTTGGATAAGGGATACTCAACCTATATGTGGTTGTACTTGAAGTAGCAAAGGAAGGGAGGGTAAATTTGATGATTTAGTCCTACCATGAAATAGTAGTTACCTTTCTGGTTCTGAGGTTTCTCTGCCAATACCTACACCACTGCCTCCACCAACCAAAATAGAAAAGAAAAAAAAAAATGAAACTCTCAAGAGATTTTTCCAAAGCACTATCATACGTAAATTCTCCAGAAGCTTGGGAGAAGGAAAGTGTGGAAGGGAAGGTATGGTTAGGAATCTCTCACACTAAATTAGGAACAGTTCATTTGATAATTGGTAAAAATGCATAGCTGCGGCCGGGCGCGGTGGCTCAAGCCTGTAATCCCAGCACTTTGGGAGGCCGAGACAGGCGGATCACGAGATCAGGAGATCGAGACCATCCTGGCTAACACGGTGAAACCCCGTCTCTACTAAAAATACAAAAAACTAGCCGGGCGAGGTGGCGGGCGCCTGTAGTCCCAGCTACTCCGGAGGCTGAGGCAGGAGAATGGCGTGAACCCGGGAGGCGGAGCCTGCAGTGAGCTGAGATCCGGCCACTGCACTCCAGCCCGGGCGACAGAGCAAGACTCCGTCTCAAAAAAAAAAAAAAAAAAAAAAAAAAAAAAAATGCATAGCTGCTTCTCATGAACACAACTAACCCTGTTGTGGTAATATCAGGAATGTCGGGAATTGGGTCCTCTGAATACCATCAACAGGATCAAAATTAAATGTGAGTAGAAGAACTTACATCTAGGCTGGGCGTGGTGGCTCACACCTGTAATCCTAGAACTTTGGGAGGCCAAGGCAGTAGTGATTGCTTGAGGCCAGGAGTTCATAACTAGCCTGGGAAACTGAGTTATGAACTCCTGAGTAGCTGGGATTACAGGCGCCCGCCACTATGCCCCCTAGCAAGACTGTCTCAAAAAAAAAAAGAAAAAGAAAAAAAGAACTTAGAGTAATCACCATTACTCTTTAAGTTCTATATATATCTTTCTTTATATATTCAACAAAACAGATGAATCACTGTGTTTATATTTTCAGTTGTGCCTCATTTGAGTGAGCAACTCAATACTCTTGATACTGCTGACCTTGTTTATGACCATTCACCAGCTCCATCACAGCCTGACTCGCCAGTGTCTCCTCTCCATCAGCCTTTCCTCCCCAGTAGGCTTTTCCACCCTTTCTCTTCATCTTCTCTAATCCCTTTCTTTCTTCTTCACCCCCATCTTTTTACTCCTCCATGATTTTCTCAGGGCTGGGCTTCAACATCGTCGGTGGGACAGATCAACAGTATGTCTCCAACGACAGTGGCATCTACGTCAGCCGCATCAAAGAAAATGGGGCTGCGGCCCTGGATGGGCGGCTCCAGGAGGGTGATAAGATCCTTTCGGTGAGAATGGGCTTCGGCCTCCTTCACTGTCCTTTGCTCCCTAAGCCCTAGGTCCTACCCCTATCCCTTTCCTTGGAAAGATTTGGGTCTGGAAATATACAGATTGTAGAGGTGAATGGGAACAACTTTGATCAGTCATTCTTTCCAACCCTATCATTGAGCATGGAGGGCAATATTATGCTCACCTAATAAATGAGAATGTGAAGCCCAGAATGTGAAGTTACTTGTTCAAAAAGCACGAGGCAGGAAGCAGTGAGGGACTCATACGGGGAAAAGAGATATAAAATCCACAAATTTTGTCTTTCATCCATCATCACCTCCTTTTGTTGATTAAAACACTAATGTGTATCTTCCTTTGGGAAATGTCAGCCCTTATATTGGATTTAACTTCAAAAAACAGAAAGAAGGAAGGTTGGAATTAAGTGTCCTTTTCAGACTCAGAGCCCTTTTTCACCCATTATTAACATGAAAATTTAGAATGCAGTTGATTTGGGTATCTGTCCATTGTGTTCCCATTTCATCCTGCTAATGTCTCTACCAAGACTTACTACATGGAAATTATTAATCTTATTCTTTTCCAGAATTTCCGCAAGGGGAGTGACAAGATCCTTTTTTTTTTTTTTTTTTTTTGAGATGGAGTCTCACTCTGTCACCCAGGCTGGAGTGCAGTGTCATGATCTTGGCTCGCTGCAACCTCTGCCTCCCGGGTTCAAGTGATTCTCCTGCCTCAGCCTCCTGAGTAGCTGGGAATACAGGTGCCTGCCACTATGCCTAGTTAATTTTTTGTATTTTTAGTAGAGATGGGGTTTCACCATGTTGGCCAGGCTGGTCTCGAACTCCTGACCTCATGATCGCCCTCCTCGGCCGCCCAAAGTGCTGGGATTAGAGGCGTGAGCCACCGGGCCCGGCCTAAGATCTTTTTTTAACATGTTGAATCATAGCGCAGTGTTTAAGAATGTTTAAGAAATGAACAAGTTAAGAAATTCAGGCAAACCTAAAAAGGCTGGCTGATAAATATGGGCCCACAGACCTCAGGTCTTAAAATAAATTAGAACAAGCCTACAGTCAAAACTATTAAAATGCAAAATATAACTCTGGCCCTATTGTTCATTTCTCCACATTACCATAGGTCACAGTAATCCTATGATACTATCAGTTGCTGGGGGATAAGGAGGTGTAGATTGGAGATAATTATTCTGTAGAATTTATTTTTTTATTAATTTTCAGGACTAGTGAAAAATGGCCAACTTATTACTTGTATGGAAACAGTACAGATGATTGGTATAAAGAATGGAAAAATGCTGAAGGTGTGAGATATTATCTAGAATATTCTTGGGAGAGCTGGCTTCAAAGGGCTAGACTTAAATAAAAGGAAATTGAAATAGGACAGGGCTTCTCATAGGAGAAGCTCCTAAGCAGAAGCCCCTGTCTTCTCCAGATGGGCCATAAGCCCATGGTCTGAAGAGGAGAAAACTATTCCCTGTTTTCTTTTAGAACTGAATAGAGCAGGATGGCCAGGTTGGGAAAAGGTTGAAATAAATGAATGAAGTACAGACAGGAGAAGTCTTGATTGGCAGAATTAAGTATTAGTCTCAGAGACATGATTTTGAACCTATCTCTATAATAATATGTTAGCTTCATCCCTTAAATTTTTTTTGCTGTATAGTTTCATTTGAATTTTCCCTTTCACTTCACTTTTCATGCAGTTCAGGTGATTAGTGATTACAGGTCATACGTGTGAAATCTCTTACTCTTCTTAGTTGCCAGCTTACTGAACACTTCTCTGCCATGCAGCCCATTTGGTAGCAGTACCTTAAGGCAGAGATACAAAGGAAAAGAGAAAGAACATCCATCTTCTCTTCATTTGGCATCTGAGTATTTGAGTGATCAGGCTCAGCATTATGAATCTGAATGCCTCTTCAGGAAGACCATGACTCCACTTAGTCCCCAAAAAAGAAAGAAAATCAGAACAAGTAGCTATTACAGCCACCTAAATTAGCTCAAGAATGTCTAAGCATGTGTCCTCGCTGATCCGTAATATAAATATGGTATCAAGCACCACAGTATTTCAGTCCTTCTCATTGACTGTTTTGCCTGTCTTCAGTCCGTTAAGCTTGTCCTAGACCCTATTTATTAATCTGTGAGATGGAGACAGTGATAATATACTGTCTTCTCAAAAGGATAGTGAAAAGTTTAGAAGCAGATTATTTCCTTTACCTCCCAGGGAAAGACATTCATCCAATATGAATGAACTTGGCAGTGGTACTGTAAGGAAATGCTGAGAGTGGGTTGTTAAAATAAAGGTGTAGCATGTAGTTAGAATCTATGCAGCTTAATATTTTGACACATAAATTACATTATCCTCAGAACACTGGAATCTGGGCTCTGTGGATGAAGAATAGGAAGTTCAGAAGAGAAAGAAGCGAGCTATATTATTTTAAAAGCTTTGGTTAAAGGTAGATTATTGCAAAATGAGAATGGTGAGACGTATTTGAGCACTAAATGTCAGGTAACATGCTGAGAACTTGAAATTTATTTTGTTTAATATTATAGTAACCCTATGAGGTGGGCATGATTTTTGTGCCCAAGCCATTTGCCCAAAGTCACACAACTAGTAAGCAGCAAGGGACTCAAACTTTGTTTGAGTCTGAATTTGTAGCTTTTGTTTTTAACCACTATGTTATACTGCCTCCTAAAAGGTAAATGAGGAGCTAGGATTAGTTATCCTAAAGACAAAGTTACATGGTGAATTAACAGTAGATTGCATGTATGGTTTTATATAAAAACTGAAATTAGGCCAGGTACAGTGGCTCATGCCTGTAATCCGAGCACTTTGGGAGGCCAACGGGGGTGGATCACTTGAGGCCAGGAGTTCGAGACCTGCCTGGCCAACATGGCAAAACCCCGTCTCTACTAAAAAATACATATATACGAAAAATTAGCTGGGCATAGTGGCATATGCCTTGGTGCATGTGCCTGTAGTCCCCCAGCTACTCAGGAGGCTGAGGCAAGAGAATCGCTTGAACCTGGGAGGCGGAGGTTGCAGTGAGCTGAGATCATGCCAGTGCACTCCAACCTGGGCGACAGAGTGAGACTCTATCTCAAAATAGATAAAATAAAATAAGATAAAAACTGAAATTCATCTTTCTATAAATGGTAGAATCAGAAATAAGAAAATAAACCTCAATGTAAAAAAAATTATTAGATACAAGCTGAAATGAGGAACCTTATGTGGACCATTGCCTCACAGAGAAAATAAATTATTGAAAGGCCTCTCAAGTTTTAAAAAAGTGTTGGGGCTGCTGATAAATGATGGGAGATAAATGTCAATGAAGAGAAAAGTAGATGTCTAAATTTATAGCAAAGAGGATTTTGCTTTACCAAAATATAAGAAATATAAAGGTGTATATAAGATATTAAATATTACAAAGATATGTTACAAGGAATGATATGTTTATGTTCTGGCCATTTAAGGAAAAGGCATGCAAAAGAAGAGAGGGGAAAAGCCAGGGGAAGGAGAGGCAGAGATAGAAGACATATGGGGGGGTGTATTAATCTGTTTTCACACTGCTATAAAGATACTACGTGAGACTGGCTGATTTATAAAGAAAAGAGGTTTAATTGACTCACAGTTCCACTTGGCTGGGAGGCCTCAGGAAACTTAAAATCATGGTTTTAAGTTTTAAGTTTAAACTTAAAATCATGTTTTTAAGGCGAAGGAGAAGCAAGTATCTTCTTCACAAGGTGGCAGGAGAGAGAGAGAGAAGGGGAAAGTGCCAGACACTTATCGAACAACCAGATCTAATGAGAACTCGTTATCACCAGAACAGCATGAAGGAAACGACCTGCATCATCCAGTCACCTCCCACCAGGTCACTCCCTTGACATGTGGGAATTACAAGAGTTTGCTTCAAAATTCTTTCTAGATCCCATTCCTTAAGAAATACTATGAAACAGCCTATTGCATCACTTACCCGTGACATCCTATTCCCTCTCTGTCCTTAAGTGAACTTCGAGGCCAGAACTGTGAAATGTACTTAAGTATTCCTTTATTATTGGCTTTGAAGTTCTCTGTAAAAATGATGCTAAATTATGTATTAGTCTATATTCCCATTTAGTTTTTATGTACTTTCCTATTCTCACGTGGGTTATTTTTCCATGTTGTAAAATATGCCCCATTTTTCCCCTAGTAATGTTTGCTAGATAAGCTAAAAATGTATCTCTTCCTTAGCACGTAGCTATTATAGATAGCCGATAGAAGTAATATTATGTGACATGTAAATTTCCTGGAGTTATTATTAGCTATTAATTTAATCTTTTCATTCTCCCCAAGTAATTCCCACATATCTTGTTTTCAAGTTCTAAAATTAAATAACTGCATGATTTATCATGTAGTTTCCTCTTTCTCATCAAAAGTGAAATTTCATTTTTTATGATCACTGTAGATGATTTAAACTTAAAGAAAGAAAAATAAATTTTCTTAAATAATGATGGTAAATGATTTTTAAGGACATGTTGCATCTGACAACCATGAAATAAAAATGGCTATTACCAATGGAAGAACAGACATGAGGTTGAGATGAAAGCTGGAAATTCCTCACCCGTAGTTCATTTTGTGTGTGTATACTGGTGAGAATGGTTTATTATTAGCATAGGTTGCAATAATAAACCAGTGTGGAACCTGGGATAATTTTATTTCAATTTTTAGAAAAGTAAACTAAGTTTCTTATTCCTTGTGTGTCTGCCTAAATGAAGGGAGGAGAAGAATAGTCATTCCTCAGTGAACATGACATTTTTATTAAGCTAAGGGTGACATATCTGGCCATACTACACAGTTGAATGTTCCATTTTAACACGTAACAAACCCCTTATATAACACAATGGCACAGATTGACCATTAGCCAGCTTCATTTCATATTCTGTGTAAGTACAGTTTTTAATTTGGTGAATGAAAGAGTTGGTTAGTCATCAACATTTATCAACTGTTATACTTAATGGCCTTCAGAGCACTGTGCCAAGTGCTGTGGAAAGTTACAGAGAAAATGAAACACTGGTCTCTGCCCTTACCTTAGAAATCAGTAAGAAAGACCCAGCAGAAACCCCCATCCAATCAGCTGCAGAGATGTTGAAATATACAGCAGCATTCTTTAAACAAAATGCCTCCGGGGAAGGGTCTTTGCCTTATCATCTCTTTATCTCCAGCACCTAGTCCTGTACCTAGCCCAGAGTAAGCATCTAATAAGTTAGTTCTGTGAGTTAACCCCTCCATTATAACACACTGATTTTTTTGGATTGGATCTAAATAATCTATTTTTATGGTTTCTTCAAAAATTGATGAAAAAAGAGACCAAAAAATCTTAGTAAAAAATTACAGGATCTTAGTAAAAAATTATAATATCCAGAGTATATTCTCACATCTATTGCTTATTAAATTGAGCCCATTCTTTCTGTATGTCTCTACATTTACAAGTCAGAGATCTTGTTTTAGATTATCCTGAGGCAATTCAAAATTCTTAATCAAAGAAAACTAATTTTAACTGAGCTGATTTCATAAGGCAGGAAACAGGAAACACATTTTAACATGCTAACAACCAGAGTTAAAGTAAAAAAATTTTATGTTTCCTCATCAGTTAAATAGAACAACACCATGCTCATTCTCTGAACCTTCGGAGTCAGCAAAATTTTCTAGCACATTGCAAATCTGCCGTATCTTAGGTTCAATAAACCTTACTATGTCATGAGTTAAGGAAGCTGAAGTAGCAAGTTAATTCTGGGATTACTCAGCCGAGTAGCTCCTGGTACTAAAAGTGAGGTTCAAGGACCAGCAGTCTGGCCATCACCTGGGAGCTTGTGAGAAATGCAGAATCTCAGGGCCCTTCCCAGACCTACAGAATAAAACTCTGCATTAAGAGATCCCCTGGTGAACCTGTGCACAGTAAAGTTTGAGAACCACTGCTGTAGGTAAATGTTTTTCAAACCTTTTAAATTATGACCCATAACAGGAATAACATAAATTTCCTATTCAACAACTAAGTGTGTGTGTGTATGTATGTGTGTGTGTGTATTTGAAGCAAAAGTTTAACACAATACTTTTCTATATGTGACGAATTTTGATATTTTGTTTTCTTCTAATTTCACTTTTTAAAAATTAACTGTTTTTTTGTTTTGTTTTGTTTTGTTTTTGAGACGGAGTCTCCCTCTGTTGCCCAGGCTAGA
This sequence comes from Trachypithecus francoisi, assembly GCF_009764315.1. Taxonomy (NCBI): domain Eukaryota; kingdom Metazoa; phylum Chordata; class Mammalia; order Primates; family Cercopithecidae; genus Trachypithecus; species Trachypithecus francoisi. The sequence continues at coordinate 34,863,014 of NW_022681468.1, read as the reverse complement.
ATGCAGTGGTGCAATCTCAGCTCACTACAAGCTCCCCCTCCCAGGTTCCCGCCATTCTCCTGCCTCAGCCTCCCGAGTAGCTGGACTACAGGTGCCCGCCACCACGCCCGGCTAATTTTTTGTATTTTTAGTAGAGATGGGGTTTCACCGTGTTAGCCAAGATGGTCTTGATCTCCTGACCTCGTGATCTGCCCACCTTGGCCTCCCAAAGTGCTGGGATTACAGGCTTGAGCCACCGTGCCCAGCCAAACAACTGGTCTTGACCCACTGGATTGATTTCACAATATTTGAAAAATTACTACTCCAGTGAATGTAAAAGTACTAATGAAATCTGTAGATGCAAGGGATATATAGAAAGGGGTGTATTAAATAGGGGAAGTAGTCCGGGAGTGGAGACCAGTCAAAAGACTGTTTCAGGCAGATTAGGTAAGAACTAACTCAGACTTGAGAATCACCTTGAAGGCGTGTTAAAGTGCAGCTAGGAAGAGGCCTAAATATTTGCATTTTTAACAGGTTCCCAGGTGATGCTAAGGCTGCTGGTCGTGGGACCACACTCTGAGAACCATTGGTCTATGTTAGTAAGGATGGTAGTAAAAGGAGTGGATTCCACAGACATTTAAGGGTAAAATCTACAGAACTTGGTGGTTAGTCACTGAGCAGCTGGAATCTAAAAATGCTTAGAGGATGTCAGTATTGGAGAGCAAATTCAATTTTGGAATAGAAATGACATTGTCAAGGGAGAAAGTCGTAGTCATGACATGTTTTAGGACTGGTTTACCTTGGGTAAAGGATGAGAAATGGTTCTTTAAAAAAGAATTATCTTTGCATTTCTAAAAGGTCTCTTATTTGGGGTTTTAAAGTAGTCATTAGATTAACGTCTCTTAAATTAGAATACCTTTAGGCTTAACTAGGAGAGTTGAAAGGCATAATTGGCTTAACTGGCCTATGCCCTTTATAACATCTTCTTTTGCCTGATGTACCAATGTCTTTCTTCCCTGTTAGCAGAAGGAGACTCAGATGAGGGGCAGGATTACACACTGAATCACTGGCAGGTAAAGCTACTATTAGAATCCAGGCCTTGCAGCTTTATGTATTACTGAGATTATGTCTGTCAGGCTTTGTGTATTTATGGCTTTTTCAGGGTGCACTCTGCAGCCAAACTTCAGGAAAGCATGTGCTATTTATTATGCTCAAGTGTACAAAGTTCTCTTAAGTGTTGTAGAGTTATAATGATCAGCTGGGATACATCTTGAAGTTACACTAGAATACAAAGTAGTATCAGGCGGAGTTCAATTTGGACTGTAAGAGAGTTACATAGTATTCAAAGTATAGTTGCATAGGTTTCAGAGTTAGAGTATTCAAAGAAGTAAATCAGTCAGATCTAGTGAAGTTATCTAGAAAGGCCTTGTCAATGAAGTGGCACCTAACTAAATTTTTTTAATTTTAATGCTACTTCAGTATATACAAATGAATAGTATGTTTTTATTCAACTCTAACTTTTTTTCTTTTTTTTTTTTTTTGAGACAGTCTTGCTCTGTTGCCCAGGCTGGAGTACAGTGGCAAAATCTCGGCTCACTGCAACCTCCGCCTCCCAGGTTCAAGTGATTCTTCTGCCTCAGCCTCCCAAGTAGCTGGGACTACAGGTGTGTGCCACCACGCCTGGCTTATTTTTGTATTTTTAGTAGAGACGAGGTTTCACCATATTGGTCAGGCTGGTTTCGAACTTCTGACCTCGTGATTTGCCCGCCTTGGCCTCCCAAAGTGTTAGGATTACAGGTGTGAGCCACCATACCCGGCCTAAACTCTAACATTTTTTAAATGTGTAACATTAAATACAAACTAAATGGCAAAACCAATAAAAATTTAATTTACAACATATATGTGATAGGCAGTAATGTGTTGCTAAAATAAAATCCTTGCTTGCCATGTAAATTAATATAGGTTAGTGTTTTAAAGTGAAGGCTTTTGGGCCAGCCTGCTTGAGTTTGAATCCTTGGCTTTGCTGCTTTCATTGTGTTTGCTTATAGATAAATTGATAGCCTCTCTATACTTCAGTTTTATCACTTATAAAATAGGGGTTCCTAACTTACAGAACCATTGTGAAGACTAAATGAGTTAATACATGTAAGATGAACAGACAGCTCCAGACATGGAGCTGCAATAATTCTCTGCAATTATTACTGACTACTATGGCAAAGATTATTTTAAGCCCAGTATTTCTACCATTTAATGTGGTGACCCAATTATCTCATTTGCATTTATATTACTATGAAACCCTGGCTCTGATATTGAGCTGTGACATCATTTGGCATTCATTGACATGACTGCATCATTAACTTACTTGTCTGCCTCTAAAGAAAATACTTATTTCTTTATAATGAGAAATACAGCTATCACATGGGCTAGATTACTTAAGTGAGCATTCTCATGACGGTCAGCAATCTCACACCTATTCTGTCTCCCAGGAGATAACTAGAAAATTGAGTCATTGAGAATTCATTGTGATAGTTATAGAAATCCTAAAGTTCTTTCCCTACAGCATAGCTACCAAGAAAACCAAGGCATAACATGAAATTAAAGACCCTCAACTAGAAAACTGTATTCATTTCTACACTGTAGGTAGCAGGACTGATCCTTTTTAAAGATCAATCTTGGAAGATAAATAGAATTTTTCAAAAGAGAAAGGCATCTAGGTGGTAGATACAGTTTGAGCACAGGTATAAAGATAAAACATATGTTTTATGTCCCAGTCAGTGAGTTATGTGACTTAGCTAGAGTATAGGATATAGTAAAAGAAATAGAGATTAACCTGAGAAGGTAGGTTAGAGCCATTTCCCGGAAGACTCTCCATATCAGCATAAAAAACAAGGTGTGTACTCTTTCCTTGCTCCCCAATTTTGTTTTTGTTTTTTGAGCAGTAAAGTGGTACTAACAGAATTGTACTTTAGGAAGATTAATCTGGAGACCTAGTGTTTGAATCGGTTCGAACCTAGAGAAAAGTAAATCAGAGAGAAGTGATCACAGTAGTTCAACCAAGAGTATTTTAAACCAAGAGTCTTCTAAATTGATTGAAGTTTCTTTTGCCAAGGTTAAGGACACACCTAGGAGACAGGTATGTACCTTTCTCCAAAGATGATTTTGAGGGCTTTAATGTTTAAAGGGGAAAAGTAGGCTGAAGAGCAAAGAGGGAAGGTGTGGTAATCCACATGTTGCCAGAGGAAAGGAGCAAGAAAGGGAATAATCAATTATGTATTTTCTTTTGCTTAGTAAGTTGGGACTTTACATAAGATAAGGTGAACGTAGAGTAATTACCTGTGGAGATAGTTAACCTGTTATCTGTAGCTATCTGCTTAGGAACAAAAGGAAAAGCAGTTTATTGCATGACTCAGCTTGCAGCTTAATTTTTTTTTCTTTTGATGTAGTGGATTGGGGACCCAAGTTTTTATTTTATTTTTAGTGTCAACAGTCTAAAACAGGCAAGAAAATACTTTGTGAGAGATGTCATGGTGTTAGACTATGGAGTTTGGCCATCTATTGTATATGACGGTTGACAGCAGAGAGACAATTTAAAACTGTTACCAAAATTGTAGCCTGGGCTAGGTACAATGTCTCACACCTATAATCCCAGCACTTTGGGAGGCTGAGGCAGGAGAATCACTTGATCCCAGGAGTTCAAGTCTCCAGTCAGCCATGATCACACCACTGTGACAGCCTGAGTGACAGAGCAAGACTCTGTCTCAAAAAAAAAAAGTTTGAAGGAATGATAGTGGCAATAAGAAGCCAGGTATGTAGTCTGATTTTTGTGGAAAGTAATAAAGAGGTTTTGGATATGTGGAATTAGGGTCTAGCAGAGCATACACATATAGGCATCCAACAAGTAACTGGCAAATCCAGAAGTACAAGTAGGGATACAAATTTGGGAGTTATCTTACAGATTATCGTTGAAATTGTTAAAGCTCACGGTGGGGAGAAAGAAAGAAGATAGAGGATTGACACTGAACAACCTTGATTCACCTTCAGGAGAAAGAAAGGGGAGAGGAAATCCGGAAAGGAATAATTTAAGAACTAAGAATGCTAAGTGTTCATATGCCAAGATAGGAGAAAATTACAAAAGGGAGGAGGTGGTCTGAAGACAAAAAGGACTATAGGATTTGGTGATTGGAAGTCATTAGTGACCTTTAGAAAAACATGTTCTTCCCTTCTACCTCATATATTGTGATATTACAGGGGAATAGAGAATGAATGCTGAAGAAATAGAGGTAGTGCATGCAAACTGTTCTTACAACAAATTTTGCAGTTAAAGAGGAAAGAAGATGGGAAGAGAGTGATAATGGGTTCCAAGAAATAGTTGTTTTGTTTTCTTTATAGAGGTATATAATTTTAGTTGAGAGAACGAGCAGAGAAAGATAATAAGTAATCAAAAGGACAGAGTGTCTGCGTGAGTTTTGTAAGGAGGCTACAAGAAGTATGATCAAGATCACCAATGGATGGTTTCACCTTGAAAAGGAAATAGATCTGATTCAGAGACTAGGGGAAAGGAGTAGTGAGAAGATGTAAAGAAACTTTGAAGGAGAAGGAAAGAAAATGTAGAAAGCATTTATCAGAAGTCCTCAGTGTTCTTACAAAAGATAAAGGAATTAGCTAGGGAGAGAGGTAGAACTGGGGTTGGAGATGGTGGTGGAAAAAGGTCTGGAACAGCCATCACTGCGTGTTTATTAAGGAGTTCAGTAAATGAGTAAAAGGGGTTTTAAGGATGAGCTGGAGTCAGCTAGCATGGTTATATGGTGGAGAATGAGAATATATCTTTTTCCCAGAATATTCAACTCAATGATGGCAAGAAAAGTATTGCAGAATATGGCCCAGGACTGGAAAGATGGCAGAAGATCATGGGGACAAAGGATTCTAATGATTTACCAAGTACTTTGTTGAAATTACAACAGGAACTCCTAGATGGGCAAGGATGCAAGTGAAGTCTAAAAAGGTTACAAGGAGGAAATTCAGTAGATGAATAGAAAGTGTGAAAAGAGTGGAAATTGCTGTCAGGTTTTTAAGAGTTTGAGATATTGGAGCTGAAGTATGTCTTAATATTGAAGTCTAAGTTTATGTCAATTGGTGACTGAAGTGAAATGGAGTTGAAAACTATTGGTTTACAAAGATAGACAGTCTATAGGGCAGAAGTGTTGGTAGATTCATTCACCAAGTGTATTGGCAAGAGAGAGAGTAGAGGGAAGATTATGAATGCCTTGGAGAAGGAAGATTGTGACAAGGAAAATGAGAGAGTTCAATAAGTGAATGACTTGAGCATTAGCTGAGCAGAGGATAGTTGGTGAGTCAAGATGGAAGAATAGTAGTACAGAAGGAACAATGAAATGCAAGGGCACTTTGATCTTTCTTTCATTATTTACAAATCCTAGCCCTAGCTCCAGCACGAATCTCACTGAGTTTCAAGTTTCTTCATCTGTGGAAACAAGATAAAAATAATGTCTACCTCATAGGGTTAGCATGAGAATTAAATGAGATAATGTATGTAAAGTACAGAACCTATCAAAATAAATATATCAGATGTTCTTGTCGCTGCTGCTGTTAACGATGACATTGACATTTATAAAAGATATGTAATCTTGCTGTGCCACTGAATACAGCGTAGGATAGATTATTACATGTGACCGATGTCACTCCTAACAGCAAAAAGTATTAATACAAGTATTCCTTCACATCTCTCACCTCTAAGTGGTAGCAGTGACCTACATGGAAATTTTTTTAAGGATTTATATCATCACAGGAATATGGTTTTTACTAAATTTTGATTAAAAAATGACTAATTCACTAATTTGGATGTAATGGATAGGAGTATCCGTGGAATCACGGGAAGTTGTTCACTATGAAAAGCCCAGTAGAATGGGCTAGTGTAGATTTATACCACATCAAAATAAATTGGTGGAGAGTTTCATAGAGTTATATTTTTACAGTTGCAGCTGGCAATGCCAGGGCTTAGGAATATAAAGGATAGGGTGGTAACCTGGAAGAACATGCTGTCTGTAAGGAAGCAGGTTAACACTCATGGAAGACATACTAATACAGTAACAGATTCTCAAGTGTCAAAACGAGACAGGCATAGAAGCTAAGAGGAAGGAGAAACCACTTTTTATTTTACCTAGGTTCTCTTCAGACAGCCTGTGGAACTTCAGTTCTAGGAAAACAAAATTTTGAAAATGAAAAAAGTTCTAAGTTCTGAGCTCTAAGTAACTTTGCCCATCCTCCTAGTCCTTGCAATTTGCTCTGAATGAGTTTACTATTTAAAGTTTGGCCATTTGAAAATAAATTGTTGGCTTGTAATAGCTTTCTTCCTTTCTTACTACTCTTTTTTGCTGTTTTGACAGGTAAATGGCCAAGACCTAAAGAACCTGCTGCACCAGGATGCTGTAGACCTCTTTCGTAATGCAGGTTATGCTGTGTCTCTGAGAGTGCAGCACAGGGTAGGTATCACCTCGAGCCAGAAACCTGGCACCAGGCTTTCGCACTGTACTTTGAATAAACCCAATGTGTGTAATCTTCAGTGTTGCTTTTTGTTTGTTCATTTTACACTCATTCCCCTGAAGAGTTTCTCAGGCAAAGGGAGGGATCCATTGGTACTTCTGCTTATCACTGAAGGACATTCAGGCCAGGCACGGTGGCTCACGTCTATAATCCCAACACTTTGAGAGGCCAAGGTGGGCGGATCACTTCAGGCCAGGAGTTCGAGACCAGCCTGGCCAACATAGCAAAACCTCGTCTCTACTAAAAATACAAAAGATTCAGACACAGTGGTGCACATCTGTAGTCTCAGCTACTTGGGAGGCTAAGATGGGAGGATTGCTTGAGCCCAGAAGGTGGAGGTTGCAGTGAGCCAAGATCATACCACTATACTCTAACCTGGGCAAGAGAATGAGACCCTGTCTAAAAAAAAAAAATAGAAAAGGAAAAAAAAGGAGAAATTCACAACAGTAGGGCTTATAACCGAGGTCCTTGCTTCAAGGTAATATGCCTTAAAGATAAAGCTTGACAACCAAATTAAAATTAAAAAAGAAAAGCCAGGTGTAGTGACTCACATCTGTACTCTCAGCACTTTGGGAGGCCAAGGTGGGATGATTGCTTGAGCCCAGGAGTTCAAGACCAGCCTGGGCAACATAGAGAGACCTCACCTCTTAAAGTAAGAATAATAATAATAAAAATAAAGAAAAGATTTTAAGAGTCACATGGACCAATGGAAAATAAAGAAAGAAAGAAAGATGGTTAAAAAAAACATAGCTGATTTTACTTTTTGGTAGGGAAGGAACCATATGTCTACCCTTGAAAACTTATTTATAAAACCATTTGATAAAACACTACAAAGATGGTGGGTTTTCTGGTACCCACTATATGCTTTTCCCTGTCACTGCCATGAACCCTTCATTTATCAACTTGGTGACCCTCTTAACCAAATCTTTAGTGTTCATAGGGGAACTCCAGGAAAAAGGAAATGAAATTCAGAATTCAGTCAAGGCAGCACCTATCCCTGCATCTGTTTCTTATTTCCTAGTGTTTTATAATTTGGATGATGATATAAAGGGAAGCCTGGATATGTATAATTCCTCCTATAGCATTGAGAATTTCTGAGTGTATTCACAAAATAGGTTCCATGTGCCTTTAAAGTAAATCCATTTGCTACTTATAGGTGCACTCTTTTCCTCACTCAGTGGCTAAGGATTTAGAAGCTTAAGAAGATTTAGAAGAGTTCCTAAAAAAGTAGAGAAGGCAGAACGTGAGAGATACCTGAGAAAACAACCAGTTGCAAGCAGAATCTGGGTGTAATGGATTAGAAAACAGGTTAATAAGAGATAATATTGGTCATCAGTTGCTTCTGCCTTGGCTCTTCTCTTTCTAAAGCATGGGAGCATTTGTGCAGTAGATAAGAACAAGTAAATATAGGCACACACTTCAATATGATTACAGTTCTTTTGGAGGGTATGTGAGAAGTTATTTCCAGTGTTCACTTTTAAGGAAACATCCATAAATAATTCCTAATAAAAAAGACCCTTCTGTTCAGGGAATTGTCCGATCCCTAAAAACCTGTTCTTTCAGGACAGCTCATCAGCAAATGAGTGAAAAATGTAGAGGTGGAATAGAGGGTATAATGGTATTTCGTGCAGTCTTGCCTTTCAGATTGAAGTGTCAGTTTTATGAGTTGTAATGAGGAAGTTAACTCTAACTGAAATACGATGGTGCCATAATTATTGCAACTTAGCCACTAAAAGTTGATATTAACAAGAGCTACCCTGAAAACCATCACTAAAATGAAGACCATCCAGCCTCAAAAGGAAACACTTAGCCAATAGAAAATTATAACTACCAGGATATAATTTCCTTTTACTTTTTTACATCTGTTCCATATAGATTCACCTTCATCTCTCTCTAGTATTATAAATGAACAGATGAAGGGCAAAACCCCGTCTTTGGAGGGAGTTGGGTGCCTTCTGGGATTTGGAAAGCATTTTTCAAGTAATGGCATTGGACCTATGTTGGTATTGCACCTATGTTGACATTGCCCACATCTGCTCTTACTACATTTCGATGACTGATTAAGTAAACATTTCCAGAAAGATCCCCTTCTTCCTCACCAAGTAATATCCAAGTTCTCTATGGATCATAGGTTTTATCTCATGTCTTCATTTTCCTGATACGATATACAAATAGCAAGGTAGAGGCAGTACAGAAACAGAAATTGCCTGACTTGCCTTCACGGGTCCCTTTAGGTCAGCAAGGTTAAATGCCTCCCCATCAGACCTATTTTCTTTCCAAAGATCCTGTGACACTGATGAATCAGCTCAGGACAAAGAGAGGACTCCTGCTAGGTATTGCTGGGGGTTACAGTTTTGGGTGGTCTAGAGTCTACAAACCCAGGTGATGTATCAACCTGGGAGTTTCAGTTGTAAACACACATTAGTCACCAGAGTTAACATTTTTCTTTCCCTTCCAGTTACAGGTGCAGAATGGACCTATAGGACATCGAGGTGAAGGGGACCCAAGTGGTATTCCCATATTTATGGTGCTGGTGCCAGTGTTTGCCCTCACCATGGTAGCAGCCTGGGTTTTCATGAGATACCGGCAACAACTTTGAAAAACTTGCTCTCTTTCAGTACTCCCAATGAAGATACATTTCACTCACCCTCCATCCCTGCTATTCCGCCATGTCTTTCACTCTCTGCATAGCCAGATTTGAAGTGACTGATACCCACCCCAAACCTTGCTGTTCAGAATCTCCAATTCTTCGTATTCTAATGGGAAAGTAAAGGTATTGTTTGAAGGAAAACTGAAGAAGAGACTTGCTTAGAACAAATGAGTTATATATTTTACTAGGACTTTCGATAGAAATTCAGCTACAACCCAAAGAGAGAAAGATTGAGTCTTCGTGTCACCATAGGCAATATCATTTTTCTTAGCTGGCATGCCATAAAGACCAGCTGTGTGATATTAGAGGAAGAGAGGATTTTTCTTTTTAATGATCTTCCTTGGGAAATTATTGTGGCCTTTATTTAATTTCTAATTACATACCTGGGTGCCTATATCAGACAAAGGAGAGTAAGAAGAGCATTTTTACTTTTTTAAAAAAGCAAATACATATATACACATACATATGTAAATATTATAGTATAATAGTGATACCGATGGAGAATTAAAGGTGAGAAAGCTACTTTGTGGTGTCTAAGTTTCTGATAAAAGGGATGATCTTAATTGAAGAATTTAAAGAGACACTTAAAGAGCAAATGTAGGAGCAACAGAGTGAGCCTTAGAAGAGGACGTTCAGTCTCATTTATTAAAATAATGACTGAGACTGGGAGAGGTGGCTCACACCTGTAAATCCCAGCACTTTGGTAGCATGAAGTGGGAGATTGCTTGAGTCCAGGAGTTTGAGACCAGCCTGGGCAACATAGCAAAACCTCATATCTATTTTTAAAAAATAGAAAAAAAATGTAGTAACTGAAGCAACTAATTAAAAATCTTAGAAGAACAATATTTCTTCTTATAACAACCATGGTGGGTTATTATAAGGTAGATTGCCATAATCCAGCGCTGCTCACATCTAAAAAACTGTGAGGTGTGAAGGTAAATCGTACCAATCTCTGGGCTGCCCTAGTGAATTTGTTGATACCTCACAGTCCTGCTGAAGAACAGTGGAATGATTGTGTTAAGGGCTATGGTGCTGGGGCCAAACACCCCAGCACGAAAACTCCAAAAGGACAGAAGATAGGGTAGTGCCTCCAAGGTGGCACCTGAACCCTCTCAGGCTATGTTTTTGGTTCTAGTACCAAACAAACCTGAGGGAAGGAGCTGCCTCCCTGGCAGGATGGGCATCAAATCAACTCTGCTTCAGATTTAGTTAAAATGAGGCCGGGTGCAGCGGCTCACACCTGTAATCTCAGCACTTTGGGATGCTGAGGCAGGCAGATGACAAGGTCAGGAGTTCAAGACCAGCCTGGCCAACATGGTGAAACCCCATGTCTACTGAAAATACAAAAATTACCTGGACATGGTGGCGCATTCCTGTAATGCCAGCTACTCAGGAGGCTGAGGCAGGAGAACTGCTTGAACCAGGACCTGGGAGACGGAGGTTGCAGTGAGCCAAGATCACGCCACTGCACTCCAGCCTAGGCTACAGGAGTGCATTTTTTTTGAGATGGCTACTCCATCTCAAAAAAAAAAAGGGGGGGCATGGATTGCTAGTATTTTTGAAAGGCTTTATACACTACATACGGTTTTTAATTAATAAACCTTTTTGCAGCAAGAGGGAGGAAATGAGTTTTGTTTGCTTTAGGAGGTAGGGAAATGTGGTAGGTGTTTCATGTGGCCTGGGAGGAAGGTATGAATGAATGAATCCTACAGAATGCCAGTGATATCAATAAGGTGGGAACCATCCTGTTCATGTTCTTTTAGGGCTGGTTTTAAGCACTGTGGGTAGCTGTATTTTCTGGTTTTAAGAAAATCATTTCCATTAGCCAAATATATTGGCCATACTATAGGCCTTATATAATTTTGACAGCAAGATTATCAGGACTCAGGTAATCAATTGTATTTCATTTTTAGCTTGAACAGTCTAGTAATTAAACAAATGTTGATTGGACATCAGCTTTGTCAAGACACTTTTACAAAGAAGTACAGTGCATATCCTCCATCCCATAGGGCTTTTGGGTTCCAGCTGCAAAGAGAACACTCTTATTAGCCACATAGGTAGGACAGTGTAAGTAGGGGTCATGTTTATATTACAGACAGCAAAAGAGAAAAGTTACTGAGAACTGGGGCATTTGAGAAAGTTATGTGGAGGAAAGGGACAAGTTAAAGACCCTTGAGCTCACAGCTTAGTTAAGAGAATTCATAAACAGGTGAGAAGTTAAAAGTATATCAGCAGGCTAAGTGTTAAAAACAATATTAAAGGGGTACCATGCAAAACATGATGCAGCAACAAAGAAAATATGCAGATAATCATCACATTTTCACGCCTGTAATCCCAGCACTTTGGGAGGCCGAGGCGGGCGGATCACAAGGTCAGGAGATCGAGACCATCGTGGTTAACATGGTGAAACCCCATCTCTAGTAAAAATACAAAAAAAAATTAGCCAGGCGTGGTGGCGGGTGCCTGTAGTCCCAGCTACTCAGGAGGCTGAGGCAGGAGAATGGCGTGAACCCGGGAGGAGGAGCTTGCAGTGAGCCGAGATCACACCACTTGCACTCTAGCCTGGATGACAGGGCTCTGTCTCAAAAAAAAGCAAGTGAGAAAAGATGTCACATAATGGCATCAGGCTAGATTGGAAAGGGAAGGCTTTTAAAAATAAAAGGTCCAGTAAGACCTTGCCTCTGGATCACTATTGGTATAGGGAGAAACTTGCTTTAAACAGTCCTGACATAAAGTGCCTTTTGACATCAATTTTTCAATACCTATGAGACTCACTTAGACAACTGGAGTCATTGTAGGTTCCCCAGAAAAACAGACAGTATTCCAGTTGTCACTCCAACCAGCCACACTAGGAGGGCACAGCCTCTGGTACCCTTCCTGTTTCTGAAGGCATGTACAGTGGCTTCTACAGCAAGCCTGCTTACCTCCCAGGATTCACCTCATGGTTTGGACACTAATTCCTGAGAGAACCTTGAGATGCACAAAGTGGAAAAAATGTCAAGCAGGAATGAAAGCTCTAGTTTTTTGCTTGTTGGTATATGTAAATTTGTTTAAAAAGTATTCGTCCTCTCCTGTCATTGGTAGAAGTTTTGCTTTGATAATAGGGATTCTGATGTACTCTTATAACTTAGGTTTTCTCAGAAATTAAATAGCATTTAAGATCAGTGTAATACAGTTTTAAGCAGGTACACTAATTATATTATTGATTCTATAGAAAACTAACATTATAGATGAGGTATCAGAATCCATTATAGGTTGTAAAAAAATTCATGTTCTTCATAGATTGAGTCTAATATTTCTTCTACAGATTGTATCTGATGTTCCTACTACCTAAATTATTACGTTCAAAGTTTTGAAAATTGAACAAAGGTATTTTTAAGTACTTAAAACATTTCTCTATGTTTATAATTCTGTATTACATGTATAATTATAAGATATTGTTTGCTTTGACTATCTGTACTTTGTTTTCCTGTGAAGTTTCAACTTACGTGTTCTTGATTTAACTTAATTGTTCCATGTAGCCATGTATAATGGAAAAAGGAAGTTAATATTTGTTATTGTGTTCTATGCCAGGGACTGTACCAAACTCTGACTGGTACATTATTTCATGCCTCACAACTCTGGGATCTAAGTATTGTCAGAAAGAGACTAAAAATGAGAGAAAAAATTACTTGACTAGGATTCCATAGGTGGGAATAATAGAATCAGGATTAAAACTCAGGACTTCAGATGCCAGCATCAATGATATTCTGTCACTGGAAGTGGTTCTCAAAGCAGGGTCCTGACAAAAGCATCAGCATTACTGGGGAACTTGTTAGAAAAGCAAGTTCATAGGCTGGGCATAGTGGCTCATGCCTGTAACCCCAGCACCCTGCCTAGGTGGGTCACTTGAGCTCAGGAGTTTGAGACCAGCCTGCACAACATGGTGAAACCCTGTCTTTACTGAAAGTCAGACAAATTAGTGGTGCACGCCTGTAGGCCCAGCTACACGGGAGGACTGCTTGAGCCCAGGAGATTGAGACTGCAGTGAGCCGTGATTGCGCCGCTTCATTCTAGCCTGAGCAATGGAGTGAGATCTTGTCTCAAAAAAAAAAAGAAAAGAAAAGAAAAGAAAAGAAAGCAATTTCCCAGAAAAGAAAAAAAAGTCCCAGACCTACTGAATCAAAAACTCTGAGGGTGGCATCTGGCAATCTGTGTTTTAGTAATCCTTCCAGGTGACTGATTCCTGCTAAAGTTTGAGATTCATTGCTCTATGCCAATCATCATTCCCTTTGCTCAGGTTAGAATCATCGGGAGAGCTTGTAAACGTCCCCATGCCCAGGCTGCACACAGATCAATTAAAAAGAACCTCTGAGAGTGGGACTCAAGCAGCAGTAAAATAAAGTTCATTGGGTGATTCTGGTGTGCAGCCTCAGTTGAAAATATCATATAGCATTTAAACCAGATACTATTTAATTAAACTAAACACTATTTAAATTATTAAATTACATACATTGTTTCAGGCAAAACAACCACAAACTTGGGTCTTTAGAGCCCAGCTTTCTGAGCTTCTGCACGAAGTAAGTGGAACATTCATTTCTTCCTGATTTGCTAAGGATTGATCAACCTCCAGCAAAATGTATGAGTAGTGAGTGTTTCAGTTTGTGCATCTGTTAAATGAGAACCAATCATAGAACACTGACGCTAAAAAGGACCAGAGAGCTTCTAGGATGAATCTGTCATAGAGATGAGAAAAATCAAGGCTCAGAGAGAGAAGCTAACTGAACTCTGATCAGACTTAGTTTGTTGCAGAAATGACCTTTCTGTCTCATATTTGTGTCTTGAATATATTCACTACATGAATACACAAACTACCCATTTTATCTTAGTCTACCTCTTTCTTCTCTCTTTGGGCCTGAATAAAGACCAGAAGAACTGATAGACAGCTAAAGGATATTGCAAGCATCATTACTGGAATTGGGAGATTCCACAGAACAATCTGAGAATGATCTCATCAAATCCAATGAGATGAGTTATTCTGAGACTAATTCCTATAGTTCTAAACTAGAGACTTTTTTTTTTTTTAATGGTGGACATTGTTTTTATTGTGTAAATAAGCATTTTTTAAAGTATATTTAAAGAAATGAAACATAAGGAAGTACATAGGCTGTCAAGTATGTGGGGAAGTGAAGGTCATGTAGTTTCCATGTGGAGCCCCATAAAGATTTTATTATAGTCAATTTTAGAGAAATGTATCCTTGGTCAGATGAAGGTTTTTTCCTTTATTCAGCAATAGCTAATAAGTGCCTACTATGTGCTACGTGCTGAAGATACAGAGATAAATAAGACTTAGTCACTCTAAGCTGAAATTGCCCAGCATATGAAAGTGGAGGAATATTTGTAGGTGATTTTGATGTTAAAGTATTTTTCTAACATCACCTAGAAGTAGAAGATTGAGTTATGAAGCTCTCTACCTCTCACCTATAAGTTTTAGAGTTGGTTGCTATTTTGGTGTAAGTCTCTTTTGCTGGTCCTCTTTTAACTGCAGATCTTTTTGAGACCAGCACTCACATCCAAAAGGGCAGTTGTGGTCAAAAAGAAGACAGCATTTTAAGGAATTCTGATCAGAACCAGATTCTTTTTTTATTTTTGAGATGGAGTCTTGTTCTGTTGCCTAGGCTGGAGTGCAGTGGCACCATCTCAGCTCACTGCAACCTCTGCCGCCCAGATTCTAGCGATTCTCCTGCCTCAGCCTCCCCAGTAGTTGGGATTATAGGTACGTGCCACAACGCCTGGCTAATTTTTGTATTTTTAGTAGACAATGGGGTTTCAGCATCTTGGCCAGGCTGGTCTTGAATTCCTGACCTCGTGATCCACCCGTCTCGGCCTCCCAAAGTGTAGAACCAGATTCTTAACTGCCACAGACTCTTGTATTATGTAATTTATTTTATACAAAACACAAAGCACTTGATTTGCTTAACTGATGTACTTGATCATATATAAAACCTGTATTTTGAGAAAGCGTTGCTCCTTCAAAGGAATCAAGTGATAGCAAACACTCAGTCCTGTTCCCAGGTTTTCCTCACTGTTCATGTTCCCTTTGTTCTTGCAGGGGGAGAACAAAAGGGGCGCGGGCTAAAGTTTGATCTCAATGCAAGTCAATCATTAACCAACAATAATTTACAAAAGAACTTTGTATTTGCTGTAATCATTAAATTTAGTTACTAATCCCAGGAAAAAGGGTTAGTCCTTCCTAGTTTGTAGATTAGCAAATAGAGATGAATAATTGAATCCTATTTTAATCTTTTATCTGCAGTAATCTGGCTTCTTATTACTGGATATATTTGCATTTTACCTCCAGGCCACGTTAGTTCTTAGAAGATTATTTTCCTCATGAATCTTATTTTGTTTTGCTTCCTTTCTGCTTCGATTCTAATGTCACATTGCATACCTGGATGTAAACAGCAGTCAGTTTCTCAGATCAAATAGGGCCCTGTAGCAGCTTGGAAGACACAGAAGACACACAGACATAAAACTGTATTTATTATCCAGGGACTGTCACTACAGAGTAATTATGTTAATGAGGCCATCAAAATCTATGGTAATCTTTCAGGCTTTGCTGTTTGATACCAGATACAGCACATGAGATAATAGTGTGTCTAATTGTGCCTAGCCAGTATTGGTATTTAATAAAACTTTGTCATTGAATCTTTACAATCTTTTTTTCACCTTATTTTGAAGACTGTTGATTAAATATCTCCTTTTTTTTTTCTGCCAGATGAGGGTTTTTTCTTTCATCTAGATGTTCTTAGGGTAACACCTCTGACAGAATCGTGGAAAGAGGAAGAAATCTAAATGATCAGTTTGAGGCTTTGACATAGGAGATAAGGAACAGGACATTGATATCCTGTTAACAATTACTGAGCTCTTATCAATATTCCAGCTTTTGTTCTAAGGCCTTTGCATGTATAATATTTATTTAAGCCTCAAAAAAACTCTTAAGATAACTACTGTTGTTATCTTCATTTTATAGATAAAAAGCATAGAGAGGTTAAATAACTTGCCCAAGTTATACAGCTACTAAGTGCCAAAGCTGTGATTTAAACCCAGGCAATTTGGCTTCAAAACCTGCATTCATAACTATAACACCTTACTGTCTCTACTTTCCATGGTACCAGGCACCGCATTAGGCTGTCTTTTTGTATGACTTAATGCCAAATTCTCATATCTATGCAAGGCAGTATCAATATTCCATTTTTATAGGTGAGGTAACTCGATGCTTAAAAGAAGTTAATAACTGGCTCAAGATACATAACTAGTCAGTTCCAGACCTGGGAACTTACTTCAAGCCAATGAGGAGTCCGCTGCCCTTCTACTATTCTAGAAAAGTAAGGTTTACTATACTCAATTTGATTCAACCATGCTATCACATCCTTCCATTATGGATAATAGGAAATTGACTGCACTAGGTTAAATGTTCTATAATAACAGTAGCAGTATCATTGTGTGTTTATTCGCAGTGTTTGAAAGCAGTTGCCACCATATACTATCTTACTTGTATCCCCGTCATCACCCAAAGCCTTATAAGATACATAGAAGGCAGAAGTGGGTTTGTGCCACAGGATGAATAAGGACTTGTCAGAACTGAATATTGTTGACCTTTATTCTAAGTTAGTTTGCATATAGCTGACCTTGATATGAAGAGAAAAGGCAGTTTACATTGGTCATCATTGCTGTCACCCATGTTAAGCAGTTCAGGCCTGAAGTCAAACTGGTAGTCTATAGAATGTATAGAATGGCCTTGTTCTTTCTTGATAGGCAAAGGTGTGTCAGTTACCAATTATGTAACAAACCACTACAAAACATAAGTGGCTTAAAGCATAGTAATAATTTTTTAAAAGATTTTGTCAACTGACTGTTTCTTCTGCTGATATCACCTGGGATGGTTTTACTAATCAATTCTTATATTTTTGCTTGTTTCCTATTTTTTAATTTAGCTTTTATTTTGATTAATTCCCTCATTATGCTTTCTTTTGTTTGTGTTTTTGGTTTTGGGCTTTTCTTGTTGTTCTTTTCCTTTTCATAAGTTGGATATTTGTTTTCAGTCATGTGCAATCATAGAACTTCATATGAAGTTTTTTCCTTTTTGTTAACTACCATATAACATAAGTTCTATTTTGATATCCTCCTCAGTTTGGGGGTTATTCAAAATGTTATTTAATTTGGAAGTGATTGTTTTAGGAAATAGATTCATTTTTGAGGCATCAAGTTCTAATTCTATTAGATGTGCATTGTGTTTTGTTTTATAGGAGACTTTGGGTGTACAATGGTATTTGACTAATCTTTTTTTAAAAAACCAGTGGTAGACAATAGATGTGATTCAAGCACGTAAAACAACACAAAGCACACATACAGACAGGACATTTTTTAATGGTTTCCTTTCAGAAAGTTTATCTTGACATAAAAGTGCACTTCACTTGCTCTCAATTCAAACATTTGTCTTGATATTTCTAAATACAAGTGTTTCTGGAAACTTTTTTTTTAAACATAAAGTTCAATAGATAAAATCCTGTTTCACCACTGACTTCTATTACAAAAGCACCCATCCAGCTACCCAAAAAGGAAACCCTAGTTAATTAATAATATTTAGACAGAAAGCTTTCAGATAGGGCTTAACCTTGTGACAACCAGCAGGCTAGAGTTCCTGCTTTGCTCTACCTGACGAAATTTGTAATCCAGGTAATAGTGTACTCAGGACATTGCAGTTGTCTTTGGATTCATTTCAGTTTCTTTTGTCTGTACAGAAGAGACCTCTAGCACTTTTGTATGGAATAGTTACCTTTGATTCTCTCCAATGTGTTACAAAGCAGGTTTTTGTTTGGTTTGAGAATTACTGGCCGGGCATGGTGGCTCATGCCTGAAATCCCAGCACTTTGGGAGGCTGAGGTGGGAGGACTGCTTGAGCCCAGGAATTTGAGACCAGCCTGGGCAACATAGTGAGACCCTGTCTCTACAAAAAATGAAAACAAAAATAGCCAGGTGTGCTGACATGGACCTGTTGTCCCAGCTACTTGGGAGGCTGAGGTGGGAGGATCACTTGAACCTAGGAAGTTGAGGCTACAGTGAGCCATGTATTCTTCATCCTTCACTGTATAGCATGATATGGGAAGATCCTGCCATTTCCTTGTTGTTGTTTTGTTTTGTTTTTTTGAGACAGGGTCTTGCTGTGATGCTCAGGCTGGTCTCAAACTCCTGGGCTTAAGTGATCCTCCCACCTTGGCCTCTCAAAGTTCTGGGATTACAGATGTGGGCCACCACTCCTGGCTGCTCCTGTCATTTCATTTGTTTTTCCAGAAAATTATGCATTGTGGTTTTACACTATGAAGGAAGTCATGGAAAACAGAAAGGTATTAGACATGATCTCATTTACCCCATATCTTATACTCCATAAAAAGTAATAAGGCAAATACAGCAGTAATTCTAAACTTGGAATGCTCATGATCACTATCATAAGAGAATGTGTATTAAAGAAGAAACAGTTAATTTTCTAGCTGAACAATATCAAGGACAGTTTTAACTGGTTTCAAGTTGGACTGAACTAGACCAACTCTTAGCTACTCTAGTTCTAGCCATAGAAATTAGATTGAATGGAGAAAAGGATTAAAATAAACCTTGGTGGCATGTTGACTTTGAGGTGTTAGAAAACCTGGAAGTGTACCAGAAGTCTTCCACGCTGTGATAAAATTTGAAGCCAACATGAAAGTGGAGTTTAACTAGGGAAAGAGGATGGAACAGTGGTTGTCAGAGTGTGGTCCTCAGACCAGCAGCATCACCCAGAAGCTTGTTAGAAAGGCAGATTTTCAGGCCCCATCCATGATCTACTAAATCTGAAACTCTGGTGAGGGGGCCCAGCAGTCTGTTTTAATGCTTTCCCAGGGATTCTGGTGCACACTGAAGTTTGAGAGTAACTGAGACAGGGAGAAAAGGTGGGACAAAGGACTCCAGTATAAGGTTTGTAAGTTTGAAGACAACAAAAAGAAGTCTCACCGTTGGAGGGAGCCATGGCAGTGAAACTTCCATAAAAGCCACAGGAGGAGTGAATTTCAAGGAGACAGTGTTGTCCAGTTCTACAGGAAATTTAGTTCTGTTTGGGATATTTGTACCACTTCCAAAGTGAGACCTTGTGTTTGCCTCTTACCTTTTCTGAGCCTCAGTTTGTTAAGATGAGTCTGGCATCATGTTCTGCCCCCAACTTCATAAGGTTTTTGAGTGAATCACATTAGATAGTAAGCCTAGCATGGTAGCACACACCTGTAGTCCCAGCTACTCAGGAGGCCAAGCCAGGAGGATTGTTTGAGCCCAGGAGTTCAAGACTGGCCTGAACAATATAGCAGACCCTGTCTCAAAAAAAAAAAAAAAAAAAGTAGATTCAATGGCATTATCAAAGTAAATAAAGATTCATGAAGTAACTAATCTTTCCGTTACCGTAACCATGAATTCTGGCCATAATTCTTTCTCTCTTTCTCTCTCTTTTTTTTTTTTTTGAGGCGGAGTCTCGCTCTGTCGCCCGGACTGGAGTGCAGTGGCCGGATCTCAGCTCACTGCAAGCTCCGCCTCCCGGTTTACACCATTCTCCTGCCTCAGCCTCCCAAGTAGCTGGGACTACAGGCGCCCGCCACCTCGCCCGGCTAGTTTTTGTATTTTTAGTAGAGACGGGGTTTCACCGTGTTAGCCAGGATGGTCTCGATCTTTTTTTTTTTTTTTTGAGACAGAGTCCTGCTCTGTTGCCCAGGCTGCAGTGCAGTGGCACCATCTCCGCTCACTGCAACCTCCACCTCCCAGGTTCAAGTGATTCTCCTGCCTCAGCCTCCCGAGTAGCTGGGATTACAGTCATGTGCCTTCATGCCCAGCTAATTTTTGTAGTTTTAGTAGAGACAGGGTTTTACCACGTCGGCCAGGCTGGTCTCAAACTCCTGACCTCAGGTGATCTGCCCGCCTCGGGCTCCCAAAGTGCTGGGATTACAGGTGTGAGCCCCTGTGGCCGGCCAGTTCTGGCCATAATTCTAAAACCAAACTTTAGGACTAAAGCTCTCAAGAAGACTGGTGTTTTTGTTTTTGTTGTTTTTATTTTATAACAATGCTCCCACGTACTTGCATGAGTTAAATGCCGGTAGAGCAGATACTAGAGGATACTGTAACCTGCCTGGATATCAAGTACATACCAGTCCTCGGGGACTGGCATAGGTGGTGGAGATGCCCCATTTCCTGAATATACATTTTTTTGTATCTTCTTACTTGGAAATGTGACAGTTAAGATAGCTGAGTCAGCATTTTAACTGTTTATTAACAGTGGAAACAGATGGAATTTGAGTCATATTTCTGGGAAGGCAACAGATTCCATACTGATAAGAAATTTTGTGTTCCCTTTTTGTGGGAATTGTAAAATGATAACAAATATCACTTACTATGATTTAACAGATGGAAAAACTGAAGTATACAGTAGTGATGCTCAAGAGGGGCACTATGCACAGACAATGAAATTTACCACCTATGCAGTATGATTTGATAGGTGTTTACATTCCTCGGGATCACAGATTTGGTCCCCTGACAATCTGCCAGCATACTTGTAATTCCTGCTGTTCACAGTTAATCTTTCGGGGCCACATCAAGGTTCTCAATAAATGCCTATTTGAGTGATTGAACAAACAAGATACTAAAGACATAAACTCCCTTAAATTGGATAGCTGCCTTATCTGAAAAGTGTCAGATTATCGACTCCAGCATTATTCTGAATATATGTATATGATTTAACCCATTATTAGCTACTACTTAGATGCAGGGTTTTGATGGAGTAGTATCCAGTAGGCTGATGTTTTGTGTAGTGAAGATGTAGGAAAATGCTAGAGTTTTAGAGCAGTGCCTTTGGCTTCTAGGATCTTAGGGAAAGTAGGAGATGTGATATGCTTAACTAACCTGGATGCCACGTGAGATTTATTTATTTTTGAAACAGGGTCTAGCTCTGCCACCCAGGCTGCAGTGCAGTGGCATGATCACGTCTCACTGCAGCCTGGACCTCCTGGGCTCAAGTGATCTTCCCACCTTAGCTTCCCAAGTAGCTGAGACCCCACCATGCCCAGCTAATTTTTTTTTATTACTATTTGTAAAAATGGGGTCTTACTTTGTTGCTGAGGCTGGTCTCAAACTCCTGGGCTCAAACGATCCTCCTGCCTCAGCCTCCCAAAGTGCAGGTATTACAGGCGTGAGCCACCATGCCTGGTCTGCATGAATTTTGATATATCAAAAGGAAGTAAATAAGATGGGAGAGATGCACCGTTCCTGGGTTTCTGGAGGTATTGAAATACAGGTTGATGTGTAGAGTGGCTGGAGCAAACTCCTATTCCATCTCCTTGCTTCAAAAACCCATTTAACATATTTTCCTTGGATAGAGAATGTGGCATATTAAACTGATAAGAACAGATACTACACTTGATCTTAGCCAAAAGGATAAGTTTCACTGGAGTAGCCTGCAGTAGACCTGGACTTTCTCCTCTGGAGACCACTTAGGAGGCTACTTTAATAGGTGAAAAGATGATAAGGAATTTAAAAAGGAACATTGCAGTGGTAACAGAGAGGCAGGGGCTGATGGAAATATTTCAGGAATAGCATGGAAGATAATATTCCATATCACCTGCACTGTGATTCACTCTGGCAAATGGGACACGTGGGGGATCGGCTTCCTAAGCTATCCCAGAAATTTACACACCTGTTTGTTTCTGTGCCCATGAAATCGCCAGTGTCTTTAAGGTAAGGATCATGTATGTTTATCTCTATGTTCCTAGAACCCTTTCAATGACACACTGAAAGGTGGCCTGTATGGTTGCTGAATCATTGGAAAATAGACATTCATAAATAACTAAAGATTACAGGTTATCTCACAGTAAAATCATTAGCATTAAAGGCTCAGTAATGACAGATAAGACACTACACTGATTACATTTCAACCTAATCTTTTTAGCGATTTGTTTTTAAAAGTCTCCATTAAACTGGTAAATTCCTCATCCCACAAATAGCCATAGAGACTGGGGTACCAGCTTCAAAATACTTTTTTTTTCTTTTTTCTTTTTGAGCCAAAGTCTTGCTCTTGTTCCCCAGGCTGGAGTGCGATGGCGAGATCTCGGCTCACTGCAACCCCGCCTCCCGGGTTCAAGCGATTCTCCTGCCTCGGCCCCCAGTAGCTGGGATTACAGGCGCCTGCCACCACGGCCGGCTAATTTTTGTATTTTTTTAAAAATAGAGACGGGGTTTTACCATGTTGACCAGGCTGGTCTAGAACTCCTGACCTCAGGTGATCCATCCGCCTCAGCCTCTCAAAGTGCTGGGATTACAGGACGCCCATCCAGGCCACCGCGCCCAGCCTCAAAATACTTTTTTCCTTAGCTGTTTTTATCAAGTGGCCAGGTGCCTATGGGGGTGTTCTAAGAAGACGTTAGTCGGGACCCAGAACGTGGGAAGTATTGGTTTCCGTATCGATTTGGTGGTGATCGTAAACTGATTCAAATCTCTGAATCCCAAGTGCACGCCGCATTTACGGAACCAAAAACGCTCTGACGCCCGCATTTATGGGCGGACGCACAAGTATGTTACGATGGCTCGATTGCTTTTGCCTAGCGGAAATCATTCAGTAAGGACCAAGTACTAAATAACCAAGGAAAAGGAAGTGAGTCAAGGACGTACTCCTCTTGGTGACAGCGTGGGCCGCTGAGATTTGGGAGTCTGCGCTGGGTCCGCTTGGAGTTCTGAGCGGATGGAAGATTTCAGTCATGTTTGCACCCGCGGTGATGCGTGCTTTTCGCAAGAACAAGACTCTCCGCTACGGAGTCCCCATGTTGGTGAGTGGAGTGAGGAGGAACTTCCGCAAGGGGTGGGACCCTCCTCCTCGGCAGGATCAAGACCTGGGAGGGAATCTGTAAAATGTGAAGTTAAAGGGGGGGCACTCGGGCTAGGAAGGGGCTAGCGACGGGCTGAGGGCTTTCCTAAAAGCTCTTCTATCAGTCTTTTCCTACCCACACCCCGCACTTCCCCGCCGCTGTCCTCCACTCCCAGTTGGATCTCAGGTGTACTAGGATCTGTCTGCTTATGAGCGTGGCATCTTTCCCATCGTCGAACGCGGTCATTGTTACTACCCTTGATTCACAGTTAAGTGAATTGAAGCTCAGAGAATTCAGTCAGAACCACAGTTTAAGCCAAGTTTGGATGATTACTAAGCTTGCTTCCTCGCCGCCAGCTTAGCTATATTTTGACGATACTGTGGCTCATTGGGACTAGATGTATTCCATTTAACTGTACCAATTCCTGGTATCTTTCTGTTTCATCTTTCTAGTTTGTGAATTAGCTTAATTCCTAAGAGTTGTTGTGATGAACTGATAACACCTTGTGAATAAAGTGTTGAGTACGGTGCCCGCCACATTGTAGCCAGAATGGTTGCTGTGTTATAATTTCTTAAGCACGTTGAAAACAGCTTCCGTGTTTATATGGTTGCATCCAGTTCCACACTGAGTTCCCTAAGGATGTCATGAAAATGCAGGCTGAGGCTGGCTTAAGATAACCAGAGTTGAAATCCAGATGACTCTATTTGCTTTTTGATCACGGGCAATTTATTTTGCTTCAGCAAGCCTTGATGTGTTAGTAAATGAAATAATTGAAGCATATGAACAAAAACTGCTTTCTTTTAAATACAGAAAAGATTTTTATTTTGTATGAATATTGGCACAGATGAAATGACCAACTTTTCCATTTAAGCAGACTAAAGGAAATAAGTGATCTTAGAAAGGTAATGGGTATTTTACACATTTTTGAAAAATACAGATTCATCAAATTTGGATTTTAGGAATCTCCAAAAGATTCAACCATTTAAAGTATCTGGGCCAAGCACGATGGCTCACACCTGTAATCCCAGTGTTAGGGGAAGCCAAGACAGGAGGATCGCTTCAGGTCAGGAGTTCCAGACCAGCAAGACCTCTGTGTCTCCAAAAAAAAAAAAAAGTTCAATTTGTTGTTTTTAGCAA
Organism: Trachypithecus francoisi; assembly: GCF_009764315.1. Lineage (NCBI taxonomy): Eukaryota > Metazoa > Chordata > Mammalia > Primates > Cercopithecidae > Trachypithecus > Trachypithecus francoisi. The sequence continues at coordinate 34,838,783 of NW_022681468.1, read as the reverse complement.
ATTCAATATTAGTATATTCTTAGTTATGGACCCATCACCACAATTTTAAAACATTTTCATCACCCCAAAAAAAGCATCATAACTAATAGTAGTCACTTCCCATTTCTTCCTACTTCTTATGCTGGCCTGGTAAACCACTAATCTACTTCTACTCGTAAATTTGCTTATTCTGCACATTTCATATGAACACACTAATACAACATGTGGGTTTTTTGTGACTGGATTCTTCCACTTAGAATGTTTTTAAGGTTCATTCACATTGTAACATATATCAATACTTCATTCCTTTTGATGGATATAATTCCATTGTTTGGATATATTTTATCAATTGATGAACATTTGGGTTGTTTCCATTTTTTACTATTATGAATAATGCTGCTATGAACATTTATGTACACGCTTTGTGTGGAAGTATGTTTTCATTTATCTTGGGTGGGGAATATACCTAGACATGGAATTGCTAAGTCATATGGTAACTCTGTAACTTTTTAGTATGTGCCAGATGTTTTCCAAAGTGGCTGCATCATTTTACGTTCCCACCAGCAATATATGATTTTCAATTTCTCCACATCCTTGCCAACACTTGTTATTGTCCATCTTTTTAATTGTTACCCTTTCTAGTAGGTGTGAAGTGATACCTCATTGTGGTTTTGATTTTCATTTGCCTAACGACTTATTGTGTTGAGCATCTTTTCAAATGTTTATTGGTCATTTGACTATCTTTTTGGAGAAATGTCTGTTCAAATCCTTTGCCCATTTTTAAATTGGACTATGTTTCTTTAATACCTGAAACCAACAAATCTGCCAGTCTTTGTTGAGAGGCTCTGCATGCTTTTTTGGGCATGCTTTCAACATTCAGCCATGCAATTTACAGCTCAATGTATAGCTTTCACTTCTTACTTGCTCAGAGCTTCAAAGTTAGTCATAAGTTGAGAATTTAGGGCCTTCTTACGTCTCTCTTGGGCATATACATTGCTCTAGGCATGTACACAGTTCTGCTTATTTGCATGACTTTCTAAATTCTCAGGAATATATTTGAGCTTTTCAGGGTCCTCTAAGGACACCTTATTCCTATTATCTACCACATCAGACAGTCGTAATGTTAAACAATTACCTCTGAATTTTTTTGATTTTTGACAAACGCTTCCTAGAAGTCTGTTCATACTAGTTGAGCTCCAAGTCAGCTAAACTAAAGAGAGCTTTGTGAATAGCATCTTCCAGGAACTACCAGACTGCTGGAATGATGACAATTCTCACGGAATGGTGTTTTAAAGAGCTCCAAGCTCTCTACCCTCTCCAGTTGGTGTCAGGCTTTACATCATGTTTGCAGGCTGTTGATTTTCATGGTTGTTATGGAGCTTGGGTGGAGGGGTGAGAATATGGCAAATTAAAAATGCCACCAAGCTAACTGTTGTTGCTGAGATTCAGGCATTTTTCTTAGGTAAATACTGTGCACGTTGTTGCAAGTTTTTGCTTAATTTTCAGAGTTCTAAAAAAGTTTATTTGACAGTTTTTTACAAACATTCTCACTGTTTTTGTGGAGGAAAGAATTTTGGAGATACTCCACCATGCCATTGATATCACCCTTTGGTTCTTCTTTATGTCTTCTATGTCTTTGGTGAGATTTTCTAATTTTCCATTTGTTTCAAGAAAATCTGTTGTTGTTTGAAGTATTTTTATGATGTTTCCTTTGAGGTCTTTGTCATCTTTGTCAGATAATTCTAATCTCTGGTTTTTCTCTGTGTTAGCATCTCTCCATAGCCTTTTTAAAATTCAAGTTTGTCTTAGTCCATTTGTGTTGCTAGAAAGCAGGGGTCCCCAGCCCCTGGACCACGGACTGGTACTGGTTTGTGGCCTGTTAGGAACTGGGCTGCACAGTAGGAGGTTAGAGTAGGTGAGTGAGCATTACTGCCTGAGCTCCACCTCCTGTCAGATCAGAGGTGGCATTAGGTTCTCATAGGAGCACGAGCCCTATTGTGAACTGCACATGCGAGGGATCTAGGTTGCATGCTCCCTATGAGAATCTAATGTCTGATGATCTAAAGTGGAACAGTTTCATCCCCAAACTGCCATCTCGTCCCCCCACCCCCGCCACCATCTGTGGAAAAGTGGTCTGCCATGAAACTGGTCCCTGGTGCCAGAAAGTTTGGGGACCACTGTTGCTATAAAGGAATACCAGAGACTGGGTAATTTACAAAGTAAAGAATTTTCTTTTGGCTCATGGTTCAGCAGGCTATATATACCGTGAAGCACGGCACCATCATCTGCTTCTGGTGCGGGCCTCAGGCTGCTTCCACTTGTGGCAGAAGGCAAAAGGGAGCCAGCATGTGCAGAGATATATGCCAAGAGAGAGGGGAGGGTGGTGGCAGGCTCTTTTTGACAACCAGCTCTCAAGGGAACTAATAGAGTGAGAACTCACTCGTTACCATGAGGACCTCATCAAGCTATTCATGAGGGATCTGTCCCTGTGACCCAAACACCTCCCACTAGGCCTTCCCTCCAACATTGGGGGTTAGATTTCAACATGAGGTTTGGAGGGTCAAGTATCCAAACTGTCCTAAAGTTGTTTTCCTGGTTCTTGTCATGACAATGGAATTTTTATTGTATCTTGAATATTTTAAATATTACGTTAGGAAATGATATCCTATTTAAGTCTTCTACTTTAGCAGGATGTCATCATGTTTAACTTGTAGGTAGTAGCCTACTATAATATTTTGGGCTCCCTTTCCTGGCGACTTAGGTTCCAGATTTTGCAGTACTAATCTGGTCTGCTTTGTTCACCTGGTGGTACTGGAATTCGTGCTTGATCATGTCTGTATGGAATGTTGTAATCAACATATGCTTTTAAAGGCATAGGATTGATTAAGATTACAAAATAAGTGAATAGAGAAGAAGAGAAAACATTGTGCCCTGAGGTATGACAACATTGGAGAGTTGAAGTATACAAGAGGAAACAATCAAGGAGACTAAGAAAGAGTGACTCTGTGGCAAAAGAAAAACCAGATATAAGGGAAGAGGAGGAGAGTGTGATCAACTGTATGAAATTTTATTCATGAAATCAGATGAAAATAAGTTAACCACCAGATTTAGTAATGTGGATGTCATTGATGGTTGGAATGGATCTAAGAGAGAGTAGGAAGAGCAGCTAGTACAGGCAACTCATTTGAGAAATTTTCCTGCACACAGGAACAAAGAAAGAGGTTGGTATCTGGTGGGAAAGTGGTGTCCAGGAAAGTTTGTTAATGAGATAGGAGAAATAATAGCATTTTTATGCTCAATCCTGCAGTGGTGAGCAAGATTTTGATGATACAGGATTGATGAATCAGTGTCCTTCAGTAGGTAAGAGAAGACTGGAGATAAATGAAGACATTTAGTTAGGAGTGTGGATTCTATGGTAACAAGCAATAAGTGTTGCAATGCAATTCAAACACTACACACACACATGCACACACACACACACACACACACACACACACACTATGCATAGTCCTGCACAAAACTCCCCTAACTTCCTACACCAGGTACAACCCCAGGATTCTCAGACCACATGTACTTCTGACCAACTGGTTAAAAATGTGGGTATTTAAGCTACCCCCTCAGATTCAATAATTTACTAGAACTACTTACAGAACTCAGGAGAATACTATAGTTATGATTACAGTGTTATTATAAAGGATACAAATTAGGAACAGCCAAAAAAAGAGACTCATATATCGAGGTCCAGGAGGGTCCTGAATGCAGAGCTTCTGTGTTCTCTCACTATGGGGGATCAGGGCATGTCACCCTCCTTGCACATTGATGTGTTTACCAACCAGGAATTTCAACCAAGTTTCAGTGTCCAGAATTTTTACTAGGGTTTCATTATATAGGCATGGGTGATTGAACCATTGGCCATGTGACTGAACTGTCTGCAGCTCTCCTCTTCTCCCTTGAGGTTTGCAGGTTGGGTTGATATCACATAGCTCAAAGTCCCAGCCCTCTAGTCACATGGTTGGACTTTTCAGCATGGCCTGCCTGTATCTTTTCATTGAAACTGAGGCAAAAGTTATTTTGCTTATACAAATAATTCTTACATTTTGACATTGCAGGTATTAGCTGCTTATCTATAACAGATATTTTTCCTGATTTGTTCTCTTTTGATTTTACGTTGTTCTTACTTCATTTATTTGTCAGCATTGAAGTTTTATTTATTATTATTATTGTTGTTGTTTTTTTAAGAGAGGAAGTCTTGCTGTGTTGCCCGGGCTGGTCTCAAACTACTGTCCTCAAGTGATTCTCCCACCTCAGCCTCTGGCGTAGTTGGGATTACAGGGATAAGCTACCATACCCACCCAGAAGTTTTAAATTTTTATGTGGTCACATATACTTGGTTTTGAAATTTATAGCCTTTGATGATGAAATCTTGTGATGGGAAAAAAAAATTAAATTCATAATCTCAAGGTTTTGTTGGTATTCTCAGCTTCAAAATTATAAAGATTTATGTTTTATACCTTTTAATATTTAATTATTTCATTGGTAATATAAATATATTTATTTAAAAAAAGGAAGGTAGGGGCCAGGCACAGTGGCTCACACCTGTAATTCCAGCACTTTGGGAGGCCAGAGCAGGCAGATCACAAGGTCAGGAGTTCGAGACCAGCCTGACCAATATGGTGAAACTCTGTCTCTACTGAAAATAGGAAAAAATTAACCGAGTGTGGTGGCAGGCACCTGTGGTCCCAGCTACTCAGGAGACTGAGACGGGAGAGTTACTTGAGCCTGGGAGGCGGAGGTTGCAGTGAGCTGAGGTCACACCACTGCACTCCAGCCTGGGCGACAGTGCAAGACTGCATCTCAAAAAAAACCCAAAAAACATATATATATATATATACTTCTTACGTAAATATTGCCACTTTTTTCAAAAGAAAAAAAGAAGAAATCTCATGAAATTTACCACACTTCTCAGTATGCAGTAACCTTAAAAGATCCCCAAGCTGTCACTGCTACTTTATCATGTCATCCAAAAATCTAATTAGCTTCACGCCTGTAATCCCAGCACTTTTGGAGGCCGAGGCGGGAGAATCACGAGGTCAGGTTATATATATGATTAAATTAAAAAGAAGGTAGGGATCAAACTTTATTTTTTTCCAAATGCCTACACCTTTCAGCTTCAGAGTGAGGGATTAAAGCTAATTAGATTTTTTTTAAGACGGTCTCACTCTGTTGCCCAGGCTGGAGTGCAATGGCACAGTCTTGGCTCACTGCAACCTCCGCCTCCCGGATTCAAGCGATTCTCCTGCCTCAGCCTCCTGAGTAGCTGGGACTACAGGCGCGCGCGTGCCACCACACCCGGCTAATTTTTATATTTTTAATAGAGATGGGGTTTCACTGTATTGGCCAGGCTGGTCTTGAACTCCTGACCTCGTGATTCTCTCGCCTTGGCCTCCAAAAGTGCTGGGATTACAGGCGTGAAGCTAATTAGATTTTTGGATGACATGATAAAGTAGCAGTGACAGCTTGGGGATCTTTTAAGGTTACTGCATACTGAGAAGTGTGGTAAATTTCATGAGATTTCTTCTTTTTTTCTTTTGAAAAAAGTGGCAATATTTACTTAAGGAGTGAAGATGTCATTTATTTGACCCAGAAATTCCATTACTGGATATTGTTTCTCCAGTATATGTGTGCAAAAACAAATGTAGTTGGGAGGCTGAGGCAGGAGATCTCTTGAACCCAGGAGACAGAGGTTGCAGTGAGCTGAGATCACGCCACTGCACTCCAGCCTGGACGACAGAACGAGACTCTGTCTCAAAAAAAAAAAGAAAAAGAAAAAGAAATACATTTGTGTTAGAGAGAAAATGTATGAGTAAGTAATGCACATAAATAATGTATGTAATATGCATTATGTTTATATATCTATATAGAATTATATAACATATATGTAATTATAAAAATATCTTATATATGACACACATACAAATATAAAAATATCTCCACTGGGCGTGGTGGCTTATGCCTGTAATCCCAGCACTTTGGGAGGCCAAGGCAGGTGGATCACTTGAGCCCAGGAGTTCAAGACCAGCCTGGGCAACATAGTGAAACCCCAACTCTACTAAAAATACAAAAATTAGCTGGGTATGGCAGCAGTTGCCTGTAATCCCAGCTACTTGGGAGGCTGAGGCAGGAGAATTGTTTGAACCTGGGAAGTGGAGGTTGCAGTAAGCCGAGATCGCTCCACTGCATTCCAGCCTAGACAACAGAGGGAGACTCGGTCTCAAAAAAAAAAGTACGGAGCAGTATTATATACTATACGTAAGTATCAATTCCTGGGTTAAATAAATGACATCTTCACTTCTTAAATAAATATTGCCATATTTTTCAATATAGAACAGGACTGGGTAATTTCTCGAACATAGCTGGAAAGGTGAGGACAAGTGAGAACAGGGTGGAGAAGTTGCAAGAGAGATTTATAACCAACGTGGAAAGCACCGTGGAGGCTTTAGAGGTGGGAAGGCTTTGAGAGTGAGGAAGAACGAAGTGCCTTTTCTTGACATAGCATGGTCCTTGCTTTTGAAGGTTTTGGGCTCAGAAGTCCTCCTTTTCTTCTAAGGAGTAAAGAGGAGCGAACAAGGACAGGGACAGAAACTGGCCTTGCATGGGTTGTAGGGCTGCTTGTTTGGCTCCCTGATCTGCTAGAGCATTTCCAGCTGATACAGGATTGTCCGCGGTTTGGTGGCCCCTGCAGTGAATGATGGCGACTTTCTGTGGGAGCCTGGCAGCTTGAAGGAGCTTGCTGATGAGAGAGCCATTGATGACAGGAGTGTTTTTTGTAGTTAGGAAACCCCATTCTTTCCAGATAGACGAGTGTGAGAGTACTATATGGAACACTGAACGAGAATCTGAATATACGTTAATTTGTTGTCCGGCTACTAGAGTGAGATCTCGAGTGAGAGCAATGAGTTCAGCTTTTGGGAGGGGGTGCCTAGGGGGAGCGGATTGGCTTCAGTAGTGTGTGTGTGTCGGGGGGTGACACTATACTATAGCCAGCATGCTGGCATCCTTGACGTAGGAAGGAGCTGCCATCTACCAACCAAGTAAAGGAGGCATCTGGAAGGGGTTGGTCTGTTAGGTTTGGAAAAGGTATAAGAAAGGTTTGAACAGTGTTCACACAGGAGTGTGTAGGGTCCTGGGCAGTTGTAGCTTCAGGTAAGAGCGTGGCCGGGTTTAGACGCGAGCTGGTTAGCACGGTGATTTGGGGGGTTTCTATGAATAGAGCATACAGTTGGAGGAGCCGGGCGGCACAGATGAGACAGTACACTGCGGTGAGCTAGCATGTCTTTGATGTTATGGGTTGAATAAACTGTTAGGTTGGCATGGAGAGATCATTTTAGGCTTTCAAGGATGAAGACAGCAGCTGCCTCCAGTGCTTGGAGGCAGGCAGGCCATCGAGAACTGTAGCTTCAAGCTATCTGGAGAGGTAGGCGACAACCGGGAGGGTGGGTCCCTTAGACTGTGTTAGAACACCTAGTCCAACTCCACACGTTGGTCGGTATCGAGGGAGAAAGGTTTGGTGAGGTCTGGGAGAGTGAGGACGGGGGCTGAGGTGAGAGCCTTCTGGAGTAGATGGAAAGGCTGGGTAATAGGCTGTGCAGGGTTTGAAGGCTCATGGAGAGGGCCTTTAGTGGCTTGGTATAATGGTTTGGCAAGTAGAGCAAAGGAGGGAACCCAGAGCTTAAAATATCCCGCTAGTCCGGGGAAAGAAAGAATGTCTTGCTTAGTTTGCAGAGGTGGGAGGGACTGTAGGAGGGATATGTGGTTGGTTGTGAGCCCTCAGGTTCATGGGGTAAGAGCTAGGTCTAGATAGGTGACTGAGGGAGCTTATATTTGTGCTTTCTTAGGGGAGACCTGATACCTCTGTTCTGCCAAGAAGTTTAAAAGAGAGAGAGCATGGGCATTGCAATCTCTGAGAGGCGCTACACAGGAGCAGATCATTAACACGTTGAAGGAGAGTGGACGGTTTTAGGGATGAGGTACAGAGGTCATGAGCAAGGGCCTGTCCAAAAAGACGGGGGCTGTCTCTGAAACCTTGAGTTAGTATGCATCAGGTGAGCTGACATGAAGGGTGGGTGTCGGGGTTTTCCCACGTAAAGGCAAAGAGTTTTTAGGAATCACTGTGTAAAGGAATTGTGAAAAAAAAGCATCCTTTAGGTTTAGAACAGGAAAATGGGTGGTATTGGAGGGAACTGTGGAAAGTATATGGGTTAGGAACTACTGGACATACTGGGAGTACAGCTTGGTTAATGAGCCTGAGGTCCTGGACTAAGTGATAATTTCTGTCTGGCTTCTTAACAGGTAGAACTGGTGTGTTAAAAGGGGAGTTTGTTGGGTGGAGTAGGTGACTGGCGAGGAGGTAAGAAATGATAGGCTGTAGGCCTGTGAGAACTGCTTGAGGGACGGGACACTGCTTCTGTGACAGGAACTGGGTGGGCTCTTTAAGGGTAATGCGGACGGGGGGGGGGTGTAGTGTTCTGCAACTGAAGGTGTGGAAGTATCCTAAACAGCGGGGTTAACTAGGATGGGGGATAAAGTAAAGTTGCATGTTTTAAGGTGGGAGGTTGGAAGAGTAGAAGAAAGTTAGGTGCCTTGAGGGGTCAGGGTTGATGCGTTGGGTATGGGGAATGTGGAAGCTGAGGGTAGTGTGGAGTTTTGAAAGGATGTCTCTGCCTAGGGGCGGAGTTGGGCATGAGGGCAGGACTAAGAAAGAGCGAGTGAAGGAAAAGGTGTGCAGGGAGCAGAAAAGTGGAGGGGTGGCTCAGGGTTTGGAGACTTGTCCGTCAATTTCCACAACAGAGAAAAGGGAGGACTGAGTGGGTCCTGAAAAATTAGGTAAAGCAGAGTAGTTTGCCTGGTATTAATTTAAAAAAACATACTGGCCTACTTCCACCATCAGGGTTACCCTTGGCTTGGATGCAGCGATAGTAGTTTCCGGGACATCCGTTTCAGGGCACCCTCAGTCTTCAGCAGCAAGGCCAGTGAGATCCAAGTAGGAGGTTTGATCGGCTCTGGAAGGGATGGGGGCGGTCCTTGCAGGGGCCGCTCACAGTCCAACTTCCATTGGGGTCCTCCGCAGAGGGGGCACGGCCTGGTGGGCTTACCTGGATTTGGGCATTGTCTGGACCAGTGGACTTCATTGCCGCACTTGAAACAGGTACCAGGTGGAGGTAGGTTGCTAGGAGGCTTCCGTGTGGAGCTGCGGCCCTGTGGGCCTGCAGGGCCCCTGATGGCCGAGGCAAGCATTTGAAATGCCATCCGTTTTTGCCTTTTACTTTCCTCATCATGATTGTTAAAGACTATGAAGGCTAAATTAAGAAGTTCTTGTTCTGGGGTTTGAGGGCCGTCGTCAAGCTTCTGAAGCTTGCACCGAATATCCGGGGTGGACTGGGAGATGAACCGAAAGTTTAAGAGAGTGGTTCGTTCTGAGGGTTTGAAGGGGGAAGGGAGGTTAAGTTAACAGGCAGTGGAGTTTAGGTAGGGGCGTATGGTGGCAGGATGGATTTACAAGCCTTAGGAGAGGGCAGTGGGGGAAGATAAAGGGTACAGGCAATACTAGAATTGTCCTGAGGAAGGGATGGTGTAGGAAAAGAAGTGGATACAGCTGACTGGGAAGATGGCAGCTGAGGAGACAAGGAGGAGGCTTGAGGGGGTTAAAGAAGACAGTTGAGAGGAAAAGGTAGGGGCTGGGAGGTGTGGACAGCAGTCAACTGGATCAAACAAGGAAAAAGAGGTAGAGTTGGGAGGAGAAAGGTGATAGGGCGGTAAGAATGGAGGGGAAGGATTTGAACAGGTAAGAAGAATTGCAGAGGTCAGGTTGTGATCTGAGTGGAAAAAGGCATGGCCATAAGGAATTTCTCCCCATTTTTCCAGTCATTGGCAATAATTGCTTAAGTCAGTTAAAATTATAAGGCTGAATGTTCTATTTGCGGGCCATTTGGACCCATTATTTAATTGGTACTGTGGCCAGGCTGTATTGCAAAAGAGATAAAGTGCTTAGGGTGAATATCTTGCCTGAGGCCTAAGGTTTGCAGATTTTTTATGAAGCAGCCTAGAGGGCTGTTGTTTGGAATGCAGAACCGGGAGTTTCCCATAACAGAGGGTAGGCTCGGGAGAACAGGGGAAAAGGAGACCGTCCTGGAGAGAGATGATAAAAGGAGCAATTGTCACCGCTGCCGGGAACAGGATGAAATGGCGTAGAGGCATCCCCCTAAGACCAGATGATCAGCGAGTGCCTGGCACACGCCGGAGCCTTCTTGGACCAATGTCGGATTTTTGGACCAGAGAAACTAAGAGAGGCTCTGCGGATTTTCCCTGTTAAACCAGGATTCTGGGGAAACTTAGGAGTAGGTGAGATCAGTGACCAATGTGCATGCACAGAGAAGCAACTAGAGACCAAGGAGCTTCCTTTGCCTGGCTGCTGTGGCTTGCTCTCTGGGGTGGAGGGGTAGGTCCACGGGGGATGTGGATCAGAACCCCTCCTGGGTTTGGGCACCAGATGTAAGGTTCTTGTATTGGTTCAAACCGAGAGCGCACCAACAGACAACATGAGGTGGTGTGTTTTAATGAGTGCCTGGGCGCAGGTGGGCTGAGGCCTAGACAAAGGTTTTATAGTCTCCTGTAAACAGGAAGTGTCCTAGTCTGACGTAATTGCTATGTTGTATACCATGGCCTCTTTCTCAGTCTTCAGGGGTACACACCTTCTTGCCGGCTCTCTTCCTGCTTCTGCTATCTTGCTGGCGCAAGTAGCCTTGCGCCTTGGGACTGGGCCTGAGAAGGAAGGAGTTATTCATCTCCTTAAGCTTTCAGGTCCCAGGGAGAATCTTACACTGTTCATCCCTGCTTTGAGATGCCAGGGAAATCTGCAGGTGTCTTCTGAAATCCAAGTCCGTTCTAAGCTTGTTTTATAAGAGCGACACACAGTAAGTAATGATGAGTGAGTTTCTCCTTGTGGTCATGGACTTTTGTAGCAATACTGAAACCATCTTTGTAAAATTATAACTGAGGAAATTCTGACAGTGAAAGAAATCAGACCTGACTGACTCCATCTTGCTTCTAACCTGTAAGCTGCCCTCGTTCATTCCTGGGCATAGGCTGAACTAACTTTGGGAAGGAATTCAGTTCATGGTTTGACTCTGAAACAAAATTAGATGATAACCCTTTCCCAAAAAGACCCCCTTCTTGCCTGGGGACCAGTCTGCCTTTGCAGGACTAACAAATTAGCTACAAGATTAGAAATTACAGTTGAGGGGTCATGCAGCCTCTGGCTCCAAGAGTCTGAACCTCCCCAAATTGCTCCTGGGGATAACATCCCTATTGTAAAACCTGACATCAGTTCTTGAGATATTTTGCAGACCCTGCACTGGATGGATCAACTGACATTACCCGGATGGGTGATTGGGCTCAACCAGTTCTGCCATCCCACCCAGTGACAGAAAACAGCAAGAAAAGCTCACTTCGCACCCTATGATTCCATCTCCAAACTGACCAATCAGCACTCCCCACTTCCCAAGCCCCTACCCACCAAATTATCTTTAAACACTCTGATCCCTGAATTCTCGGCGAGACTGATTTGAGTAATAATAAAATTCCGGTCTCTGCACAGCCAGCTCTTCAATTCCCCATTGTAATTCCCCTGCCTTGATAAATCGGCTCTGACTAGGCAGCATGCAAGGTGAACCAATTGGGTGGTTACAATTCTTAATTATGAAGTTTAAATCTTTTGAAAATATTGTGCCTTAAAGAGGTGCCAGCAAAAAAATGAAAGTGATTCTGTATATCATAAGATGATGTTTCAGAATTTTAGTATATAGTAAGAATTTGAAAACTTTCTTTACCTGTGATCTGTATAGCTGTATTGTAGCTGGGAATACAATGTGATATAGAGAATATTCTGCATTAATCTTTCATGAGATTTCTTTATCACTTGGTAAGGTAATGAGGACTCCAATTGGCTTCTTTTGAAAAATCATAAAATCAAAAGAAGTCTGGTTTTGAAGGAAAAAAAAAAAGGCGAGTTTTACTGCTGGGTTTACCCTGTGTAATCATGGTATTAAAAGAAACAAAAACCTTAAACAACAAAAAAATAATTTTATAGAGTTTATTTGAACAAAGAAAATTCACGAATCAGGCAGCACTCAGAACCAGAAGAAGTTGAGAGAGCTCCATTCTTCAATATGGGCAATGAGTATAGACAAAACAGGAAAGTGAAGTAAATAAATAGCTTGATTGGTTATAGCTAGGCATCTGCCTTCTATGGACATGGTCTGATCAGTTGATCAGGTTTCAGTTTCTTTACTTACTAAAGAAGATAGCATAGCAATGGAAGTACAGAGACAGCCTTGGGCAAAATTTAAGTTAACAATGGGCAAGTCATTTAGTTGGCTGTGCTTTTATTTCCTCATTTATGAATGGTTTTTTTTGTTTTTGTTTTTTCTGAGTAAGAGTCAAATAACAATGCTTGTTATGATGTCGTTTAAATCATAAGGTCAAATACAGGTATAAGGTGACGATTTTGGTATTTGGTAATGATATGCTATAATGGTTTCCTAGTCAGTATATACTGCATTTACTCTATAGAATTTTTGTATAATGTGCCTCTAATTGTTTAGATAAGCAATCTATAGATAGGCTGAATTTGAATTCTGCTCTTCTGTTTTGCTTAAATGTTTCCTTTCTTTGTTTTAGTTGCTGATTGTTGGAGGTTCTTTTGGTCTTCGTGAATTTTCTCAAATCCGATATGATGCTGTGAAGATTAAAGTAAGAAATATAATTAGAGTTTGACATGTGTCTGTCTATATGTATGTTCTCATTTAGGAAAATTGTATACTCAGTATACTATGCAGTCCGAGTTTGTCTTGCTTTTCAACGCTAAGATGTGATCTTTGTTTTTTTCTTTAAAATAACATTAGTGATTACGTGGCAGTGAATCATGAAATGGAACTAATTTAGTAATCTATCTTTCTTTCTTTTTTTTTTTCCCATGGGGTCTCACTCTGTCACTCAGACTGGAGTGCAGTGGCCTATCCTGGTTCACTGCAACCTCCGCCTCCCAGGCTCAAGCGATTCTCTTGTCTCAGCCTCCTGAGTAGCTGAGATTACAGGTGCCTGCCACTACCACTGGGCTAATTTTTGTATTTTTAGTAGAGACAGGGTTTCACTATGTTGGCCAGGCTGGTCTTGAACTTCTGACCTCAAATGATCCACCTGCCTTGGCCTTCCACCCAGTCTAGTGGAAGTCTGAAATAATCTTTCTTATTTCATTAGAAAATTTGCAATATTGTTAGCATTCTCCCACAAAATATGATCTGGTGTAGCTGTTTTTAGGATTTAGAAGGGATTAAAAAACGTAGGTCAATAATTTTGCTTTATTTTTCTCTAATTATATTTCATATTAATATCCATAATTGTATAAAGTATATTGATATGTATCTTTAATAATTGTTAGTAAAAGAAAGGAAAGCTATTTTTCAGTATAAATAAAGACACCTACATTTATAGTGTCTACTTTGTAGTGGGACTATATTAGTTCATACACACACACACACACAGATCATCCTTGATTTATAATGGGGTTATGTCTTGCTTTAAACTCATTGTAAATTGAAAATATCGTAAGTAAAAAATGCATTTAATACCTGATTAAGTGGACTGTAAAGTAAAAGAACTGTAAGTTGAAACATTGCAAGTTGGGGACTGTCTATATATTATCATCTTTATTTTACAGGTGAGGAAACAGGGGGTCTATACATTAACTATAGTGGGTCTTTACCTGAAAAAACGGAAGAAAAATTAAAAAAAGCTTAATTAAGTTGGCTAAGGTCACATGGCTACTTACGGGTAGAGCTAGGATTCTCACCCTCTGTAATCACACAATTGTGAAATTCAGGTGTTACATAAGAACTCTGTTTTTTTCATTCAGAAGTACATAGCTTTTGTTTGTGGCACATATCTGATATTTGTAGTTTTTTTTTCCCAAGTAATATATGTATTTTATTAGCAGACCTCAGTAATATCGATAGAAAAGTAGAGTATAAAGCCCTATTCAGTTTCCTCAGTTAATTTTATGGTTTTAGAGAAACCAACATCAGCTAGTTTTAAAGACGGTAGGTATTAGGGTAAATATTAAATTTTTAAAAATGTGTACTTTCTGTGAAGGAATAGAACAATTTTATTTAATGAGCAGTTTTACTTAATTTTCAGTTAACTTTCAATTTAACTGTTAGAAGATTTCAGTTAGCATCCCAATTACTTTGTCAAGGAATTTTTTTCTTTTTCCCTTTAAGATGAAAATTATGGTAGTATATGACATTTGAAGGGAGAAAATAAGTATATATTTGGAAAATAATTGAATAGTGGTCATGTGTTAATATTTGTTAGATACTGCAAGTAAAGTATTCAGAAACTAGTACTTATAAAGTTTATAATTGAGGCTGGAAGACAGCTAATAAAAAAAAATGTACCCAGACATATAATATAGCAATGCCAGTAAAATGCCATTATTAGAAGTTCAAGGCTGGGGAGGCCTCAGGAAACTTACAGTCATGGCAGAAGGGGAAGCAAACGTGACCTTCTTCACATGGTGGCAGAGAGAGAAATGAGAGCCTAACAAAGGGGAAAATCCCTTATAAAACCATCAGATCTTGTGAGAACTTACTGTCACGAGACTAGCATGGGGGAAACAGCTTCCATGATTCGATTACTTCCCACTGAGTCCCTCCCATGACATATGGGAACTACAATTCAATATGAGATTTGGGTGGGGACACAGCCAAACCATATCACCCACTTAAGGAGAGCAGGGGAGGATGAGCTACCAGGTGAGGTTTAGGAAATGGAGTCAAAGCAAATGGAACAAGGTTAGGTAAGGTTAACAGAATGAGGTTGATTGAAATTGAGAGGACAAGGTCAGTTGAAGTCAAGGGAATTAAGTTAAAAGAATGGGGGATGGTTAAGGTCTATAGGAGGAAGATGAGAGGACATGGTTGAGGTGAGAAGGATCAGAAGACAAGGCCTATGAGATTTAGAGGCTGAGGTTGGTTGATGTTGAAAAGTCAAACTCAGGTGATCAAGAGTCAGTGTTTGGGTGAGGTTGAGTTCCAGTTAGGTAGAGAAGATGAGGTAATGTTGAGAGGAGTTAAGAAGTTGAGTTTTGTCCTTGAGGATTGAAAGGATAAGACTGGTTGAGGCTGATAGTGGTTGCATGGGTTGAGAGATTGAGGTTAGGGTGGTCAAGAGGGTAAATTGCTGAGGTCAAGGGGGGTTGACAGTGTGGCCTAAAGGAAAAACTTGGATCAAAAGAGGATGGGTTCAGTTGAGAAGTTTGGAAAAGGATGTAGAAAGGACAGTATGGATTTGGGGTGACCAACCATCATTGTTTGCCTGAGACAGTCCTGATTTTTGTACTGAAAGTTTGGCATCCCAGGAAAGAAAACATCTGGCTTCTCAGTAAAGGATGTGCAAAGTTCAGGGGAAAGTATAAGCCTAAAAAAGTAAGAGCTGGAAGCAACAGCTTTCAAGTTTTAGAAAACGATTTGGAATAGTTTATCTGCTGTCCCTAGTGGCTGTTGCTGTTTTTTTCTCATGAGTGCTGATACTAACAACCAAGGGTCCACAATAATGGATCATACATTGTTGCATCAGACCAAGTGATGTGATTTAAGTGTGCAATATAAGTATGCTACATTTGCGAGCAGTAAGTCTTCAACTTTGCCTGCCTGTTGTGCTTTATAACAGATGGTGTTAGTTTAATTTTTAACATTATAAATATTGTGACCAAGTTTTCTAAGATTAGATAATGAAAATGAGAACAATTATAATACCAGTGCCAGTATGATTCAGACATCACTGAAAAAGGAAGCTAAATGACTCTGTTATTTTAATGACATATGGAAGGACACATACAACTGGATTAAGGAATTAAATAACCAAAACAGAGCATACTGCACAATACGCAAACAAGAAATTGAGATTGGGCATGGTGGAGACAGGGATGTGAAAACAGATATGAAGACTGAATCTCACAGGTCCAAGATGAGGCAGGCAAGTACTTATAAATCAATCATAAATTTACTCATCTCCCCAAAATACAATACTATACTCAGTCTAAAATAGAGCTGCTGAGTTAGCTTGTGCATACCGTACCAATGAGAACATGCATTATCATATTGTTCTCTTGATTGCTCTATGAAATTGACTAAAGTGACATTTTTCTGATTCAGAGGTTAGAACTGTTAAAATATCCTATGGATGAACAAAAGGGGGATTGGTACCAGGTCTGTTGTCCTCCTACGTATACTGTTAAATTTTGCCAAGGATCGTGCTTTCTATAGTATATCAATGCTAAACTGAAAAATGGCACCAAGAAATGTCCAGGTACTTGATTAAGAAAAAACTGAGTTTTAAATTATATTCTGGGGCCAGGCATGGTGGTTCATATGTGTTAATCCCAGCACTTTGGGAGACCTAGGTGGGTGGATCACTTGAACCAGGAGTTCAGGACCAGCCTGGGCAATATGATGAAACCTCATCTCTACAAAAAATGCAAAAAATTAGCCAGGCATGGTGGTACGTGCCTGTAGTCCCAGCTGCTTGGAGGCTGATCTGAGAGGATTGATGTAGCTCAGGAGTTTGAGGCTGCAGTGAGCTGTGATCGTGCCATTGCACTCCAGCCTGGGTGACAGAGCGAGACCCTGTCTCAAAAAAACAAACGACCCAAAAAGCCAAATTATCTTCTGATTTCTTTGAAGATTTTAATGAAACCACAGAAAATGTAAAACCAAAAATTGTTCATATCTTGTCAGTTGTTGCTTTTGCCCAGTTTTCTTTATGGGATGCCAATCAGATATATGTTATATTCTTCAACTATGCCCAACATTTCTATTATGATTTTTCAGTGTTTTCCCCCTATTCTTTTTTTGTACTTTATTTTTGTATATTTTCTATTGTTTTATCTTCTAGTCACTAAATTTCTCTTTTGCTGTGTTCAGTGTCCACATAAAGCCATCCCTTGATTTTGTGATTTCAGTTACTATATTTTTTAGTTTTAAAATGCACATTTAATTCTTTATTACACATTCTAGTACTCTGGAGAAATCCTCTATGATGCCATATTTTAATCTATTTTTTCCTTTGATATCTTGAATATATACAAATTATTGTTACTTTAAAGGCCTGTCTCCAACATAAGGATCACTGTAGACCTGCTTTTATTATCTAATTTTTCTCTTGTTTTTTCAGTTATATGATTCTATCTTTAAACATGCCTCATAATTTTTTAATTAAATACTGGACATTAATTATAGAGATTCCAGATGGTATTGTTTTCTTCCATAAAAGGCATATCCTTTTTTCTTGATGCAGATAGATTGAGGGCTGATTGGTCTTTATATCATCCAGGTGTGAGCCAGGTCATGGCTTGATTTCAGTTAAGTAAGACTTAGGCTGTCCTCTCTGTTTCTTCCCTATTCCTAGCCCCTAATCTGTCTGTATTGCAAAAAAAAAAAAAAGATAAACCCTTCCTGGAGGAAAACAATATCATCTGGAACCTCTATAGTTGTTTATAAATAATGTCCATGGACCTACATGGCTTTAAATTGATACTCCAGGAAATTATGCTATACTTTTCAGAGAATTTTCAACCTAGTGGTATACTCCTATCTTACGCAGTTTCAGAATTTCAAAACTGTTGTGTGTGTTTTGATCTCTATTTTTTTGTCATTATAGCCCTGTATGGTGGTTTCTGTAAACCCCAGTAGCAGCCATCTACCTGATTTCAAACCTTGGTTCTTATCCTATGGGTTTACCAGGTGTGTCAAAGGTTTCCAGGGGGAAAATGGGCTTTCAACTATAAGCTCTTTTGGAACCCTTCCTTTAGTGGGTCTTTATCTCTTAAACTCCAAGAGGCTGCAGGTAATAGCGTTTTTTGGTTGATTATTTTGTTTTGCAAATTACTTTGACATTATTGGATAAATTTTAGATTACTGGATAAATTATGTACAGAAAATAAAGACACAGGAAGAAAGTTTATCAAAGTAGTATACAATAGAGTAGCATCTTAGGTAGAGGTTTGATTTTAATGTATGCTGGTAAGGCAGACATTTCACACAATCAAAATTAGCACTGAAAATTTATTTTAAATCACACAAAGTACAGATGTATCTCTCAATAATACAGTCAGTTCCTCGTGCCCACCAGCAGTAGGTCATTTGCTGTTTTCTTAGTTGAAAGCATATGAGGAAGTTAACTTGTATTATAGATTTGTGTTTTATCCCTTTTACATACATGCAGTTATTAATATAGTAATTCATTATTTTATTTATCTAAGTTGTTTTGTTGTGAAACACAATACAGAAACCAGGGAGTGTATTGAACATACATGTACAATTTAATAAATTATCATAAACTGAAATCCCAAGTAACCGCCATCTGTGTCAAAAAGTAAAAATTGTTAGCACTCCAGACACATTCTGTGTGCTGTTTCCTAATCTCTCCTCCTGCTGCTCCATGCCTTCCTCTTGCCCCTAAGATAAACACTACTGTGCTTTGTTTTTTTGTTTTTGTTTTTGTTTTTTTTTTTTGAGATGAACTCTTACTCTGTCACCCAGAGTGCACTGGTGCGATCACTCTTACTCTGTCACCCAGAGTGCACCATCACCCAGAGTGTCACTGGAGTGCAGTGGTGCCATCTTGGCTCACTGCAACCTCCACCTCTTGGGTTCAAGCGATTCTCCTGCCTCAGCCTCCTGAGTAGCTGGGACTACAGGTGCAAGCCACTGCGCCCGGCTAATTTTTTGTATTTTTAGCAGAGACAGGGTTTCACCGTGTTAGCCGAGATGGTCTTGATCTCCTGACCTCATGATCCACCCGCCTCAGCCTCCCAAAGTGCTGGGATTATAGGCATGAGCCACCGCGCCCAGCCCTACTGTGCTTTTTATAGTAATCACTTCCTTGGTTTTACCATCTTAGAATACATCCCAAAACCTTTTGATTAATTTTCTTTGTTCTGAATTTTGTATCAGTGGAATTATATATATTCTTTTGTGCTGACTTCTTTTATTCAATATTATGTATGTGAAGTTCATCTGTGCTTCAAATCTAAGTCAGGGATCAGTAAGCTTTTCATGTAAAGAGCCAGATAGTAAATTTGAACTTTTGCATTTACTGAAGTTTGCTGTTGTAGTACAAAGACAGTCATAGACAAAGGTAAACAAATGAGCATAGCTATGTTCATATGTTTCCATTTTTATTTGTTTCAATAAATTTTTAAAATTTGGTCCTTAATTTTTTTTTTTTTTAACTCTTTGGTCGTTCAGGAGCATTGTGTATAATTTCCATGTATTTGTACAGCTTCCAGAGTTCCTCTTGTTATTGATTTCTATTTTTATTCTGTTTTGGTCAGAATAGACACTTGATATGATTGATACTGTTTTGAATTTGTTGAGACTTGTTTTGTGGCCTAACATATGATGTATCCTGGAGAATATTCTATGTGCTGATGAGAAAAATGTGTATTCTGCAGCAGTTGGATGACACATTCTGTAAATTTGTCTTAGGTCCATTTGGTCTAGGGTATAGTTTAACTTTACTGTGTCTTTGTTGATTTTGTACTTGGATGATCTGTCCATCACCAAAAGCAGGGTGTTGAAATCCCCCAATATTATGTATTGCACTCTGTCTCCCTTTAGATTTGTTAATATTTGCTTTGTATATTTGGGTGCTTAGGTGTTGGGTACATATATATTTACTATTGTTACATTCTATTGCTGAATTGACTCCTTTATCATTATATAATTTCTTTCATTCTCTTTTTAGTTTTTGACTTAAAGTCTGTTTTATCTGATACAAGTGTAGCTACTTCTGTTCTTTTTTTTGGTTTTCATTTCCATGGAATATCTTTTTCTATTCCTTCACTTCCAGTTTATGTGTATCTTTATAGATGAGGTGAATTTCTTATAGGCAGCATACACTTGGGTGTTATATTTTGATTCAGTGAGCCACTCTATGTTTTCTAACTGGAGAGTGTAGTCCATTTATATTCAGTGTTATTACTGATAAGTAAGGCCTTACCACTGCCATTTTGTTGCTCGTTTTTTAGCTGTATAACCCCTCGCTTCCTTTTTTCATTCCTTACTTTTTATGTGATTAAGTGATTTTTATCTGGTAGTATATTTTAATTTGTTGCTTTTTATTTTTAGTGTATCTGTTATCGATTTTTGCTTTGTGTTACTACGAGGCTTACAGAAAACATCCTATAGATATAACAACTTATTTGAAATGGATACCAACTTAACTGTGATTACAGAAAAAGGAAAAACCAAAATAAAAGCCTATACACATTAACTCTCTTTCCTCCAACAATTTGAATTTTTGATGTTACAATTTATTTATTTATTTATTTTTGAGATGGAGTCTTGCTTTGTTGCCTAGGCTGGAGTGCAGTGGTACAATCTCGGCTCACTGCAACTTCCGCCTTCCAAGTGATTCTGCTGCCTCAGACTCCCAAGTAGCTGGGACTACAGGCGCACACCACCACACCCAACTAATTTTTGTAATTTTAGTAGAGATGGGGTTTTGCCATGTTGACCAGGCTGGTCTTGAACTCCTGACCTCAAGTGATCCACCAACCTCAGCCTCCCAGGATGCTGGGATTACAGATGTGAGCCACTGTGCCTGGCCACAATTTACATTTTTATATTGCCAATCTCTTAGCAAATTGTTGCAGTTACTATTTTTAATAGTTTTGTCTTCTTACTAAAGATAAAAGTAGTCTAAACATTAGGATTGCAGTATTAGTATATCATGCAGTGTTCTTATCTTTTAGTTTGAAGAACTCTCTTTAGCATTTCTTTTGGGACAGGTCTAGTAGCAATAAATTCCCTCTGCTTTTGTTTGGCAGTCGTCTCTCCATTTCTGAAGGATAACTTTGCTGGATATAGTATTTTTGGTTGTTACAGTATTTTAGTTTGTTTGTTCTCCTCAGCACTCTAAATATATCGTCCCACTCTCTTCTGGCCTATAAAGTTTCTGCTAAGAAGTCTGCTGCCAGGAATATGGATGTCACTCATATCATTTGCTTCACTTCTCTTGTTACTTTTAGCATCTTATCTTTGACTTTGGTGTTTGAGAGTTTGATTATAATATGTCTTAGGGTATTATTTGGGCTGAATCTGGCTGGTGACATTTTACCTTGCTTTACCCAGATATTTATATATTTCTCCAGGTTTAGCAAGTTTTCTGTTATTATTTCTTTGAGTAAGCTTTCTGCTCCTTCATCTTTCTTAGTTCCCACTTTAACTCCAATAACCTGAATATTTGCTGTTTTTAAGTTGTTCCATAGATCCTGCAAGCTATTTATTACTTTCATTCTTTTTCCTTTTTTCTCTTCTTATTGTGTATTTTCACATAGTTTCTCTTTGAGCTCATTGATCTTTCATCTGTTTGCTGAATTCTTCTGTTGATGCTTTGTAGTGCATTTTTTGTTTCATTCATTGTATTTTTCAGCTCCAGGATTTCTGTTTGATTTTTTAAAAATTATTTCAACTTCTCTGTTCAATTTCTCGATAAATTTCTAAATGGTTCTCTGTCTTTTAGTGAAGTTTATTTAACTTCCTTGAAACAGCCATTTTCAGTTCTTTGTCTGAAAGATTACACATCTCCATCATTTTAGGGTTGGTCTCCAGTGCCTTATTTTGTCCAT
Organism: Trachypithecus francoisi; assembly: GCF_009764315.1. Taxonomy (NCBI): domain Eukaryota; kingdom Metazoa; phylum Chordata; class Mammalia; order Primates; family Cercopithecidae; genus Trachypithecus; species Trachypithecus francoisi. Next base: position 34,817,059 of record NW_022681468.1, on the reverse strand, counting down.
TTGATGAAGTCATATTTTCCTAAAGGTTTCTGATACTCGAAGAAATGTGACAATTTGTATGCATTGAGAGCCTCTGTATTTATCTTAGTCTGTGCAGTCTGGTTTTGTTTGTGCCTGTCCTTCTTCAGAGGGTTTTCCAGGGATTCTAAGCACACTGACTGTTGTCTTCTCTGAGCCTGTGACAACTTGAGCTACCTGAGCACTAGAGAGTGCTCAAAGCCCAGGCTTGCCATGAGTCTCATGAGGGCTCCAAGGTTGGCATGGCTTTCTGGCCCAAATGGATCTGTGGAAGATCCAAGGTAGGTCCTGGGCTGTGTGGGAATGCTGACCAGGTACTTGAGTCCAGAAGACTGTCTCAGTGCCCCAGACAAGCATGCCTCCCAACAGCTCTCTGCATAGGCAGGATGGGTTCTTGACCGTAGCAAAAGGAACTGGAGTTGAGACTGGACCCCTTTTGGATCTGCTGTGGGGAGGCTGATGACCCCCTCTCATTGCCACAGATGAGCATGTGTCACTTGGCAGGTCACTGCATCAGTGGGGTAGTTCCTCAACTTCTACAGGAGGGGCTGAAGCTGAGACTGAGCTGCCTTGGGATCTGCTGTAGAAGAGAGGATGGCATGCCTATCACATTGGCTCAGGTGGGTGTGCATTTCCCAGCAGGTCCCTAGATAGACAGGATAGTTCCCCAACTGTGGCAAGAGGCTGGAGCTGAGACTGGGCCCCCCTGGGATCTGCTGTGGCCTGGAGGCTAGAGAGCTGGATCTTGTTGGCTCAAGTGGGGCACTTGTCTCCCTGGAGGATCCTGCACAGACAGGATCGTTTCTCAACTACAGCAAGAGGGGCAGCAGCTGAGGCTGGGCCCCCTCAGGATCTGCTGTGACAGGAGGTTGGCAAGCCCACTGGGGAGGCCTATACTCCTGGGCTGCCAGATATGGTTGAGTCTCCCTTTGGGTCCTTGTGTAAACAGCTCTGAGCTGGGACCTCCAGCTGAAGGTTGGAGCAGAGCCACAGGGCCACTTTCAGGCTTACTGTCAAGACCAGTATCAGCAGGCAGACAAGCCTTTCTGCTAAGTCACTAGCATGTGTGATTCTTTCTGGACCTCTTGGCAGCTGGTTTTGGTTGTAGACTGAAGGCCAAATGGGGCTGTTAGCTAAGCCCCTTGAAGGACTGGGCTGTTTTCCAGGCTTGAACTTAGAAGCAAGCTCAGTGAATCATCCACCTAGGTGTGAATGCATTCAAAACAACCTTCCTAGGTCCTTGGCTCCATCAGGGTTTGACAACCTCCTACCTGAATTCTGAGGCTCCTGCAGAGAGACTTTTTACTGTGGATAGGTGCAGGATTCTTGTTGCTGTGGGGGGATATGAGCAGGTTACCTTCTATTCTGCCATCTTGGTGACATCCTGAACATTCCATTCTTGTATGCTTTTCTCTTGTACATGTACAAAAAGGAATTGCTAGATTATAGGGTGTTGTATCATACTTCAATTTTATTTGATAGTTCCAAACTGTTTTTCAGAATGACCATCTGTCTATACTGTTACCAGCAATTTATCATTAAGGCTGCAAATACTTTGTATTGTCAGTTTAATTTTGTTTTGTTTTTTAAAATCATTCTGGTGGGTGTGTTATGAATTGCTAATTATGAGGTGAATTTAAATTTTCCATGGTGACTGATGAAGTTAATCACTTTTTTTTTTTGAGACGGAGTCTCACTCTGTCCACCAGGCTGGAGTGCAGTGGCGCAATCTTGGCTCACTGCAAGCTCCGCCTCCTGGGTTCACGCCATTCTCCTGCCTCAGCCTCCCTAGTAGCTGGGACTACAGGCGCCCGCCACCGCGCCCGGCTAATTTTTTGTATTTTTAATAGAGACGGGGTTTCACCGTGGTCTCGATCTCCTGACCTTGTGATCCGCCCGCCTCGGCCTCCCAAAGTGCTGGGATTACAGGCATGAGCCACCGCGCCCCGCCGAAGTTAATCACTTTTTATATGTCTGTTGGCCATTTTTATATTCTATTTTGTATATTCATTTTTGTGATATGTCTATTGAGGCCTCTTCCTCATTTTTTTCTACTGGATTATTGGGGTTTTTCCTACTATTTTTTAGGAGTTTTTTTATGCATGCCAGATTATAAAACTTTTAGTCTTCACTTTCTTAATGGTATCTTTTGATGAACAAATTTTCTTAAGTTTAATACAGTTGGCTAGGCACGGTGGCTCACACCTGTAATCCCAGCACTTTGGGAGGCCAAGGTGGGTGGATCATGAGGTCAGGAGATCAAGATCATCCTAGCCAACATGGTGAAACCCTGTCTCTACTAAAATACAAAAAATTAGCTGGGCGTAGTGGCACGTGCCTGTAGTCCTAGCTACTCAGGAGGCTGAAGCAGAGGAATTGCTTGAACCCAGGGGGCAGAGGTTGCAGTGAGCCAAGATCATGCCACTGCACTCCAGCCTGGTGATGGAGTGAGATTCCCATGTCAGAAAAAAAAGTTTAATACACTATACTTTATTCCTCTTTTACTTTATGATTTTTTTTTCTTTTAAGAAACATTTTCCTTACTCCAAAGTATAAATATTTTTCTATGTGAATTACTAAGTGTTTTGAATGTTGCCTTTTATATTTGGGTCTACATTCTATTTGGAATTGATTTTTTTCTTTTTTTGTATGTGATGTGAGGAATATATTCTCTAATATTAATAGTTAAGAAATTGCGCAGTCATCACATACTGACAATAGCATTGTTTCCTGACTGCTCTTCTGTGCCTAATTTGTCATAAATCAGCCGTTCATATAAGTTTTTAAGTCTGCTTCAGGATTCTCTGTTCTGTCGCATTAGTTTATTGGCAAATTACATTGTGATTTCCAAATTAACTCTGCCTTTCTGGAATAAATTCAACTTGATTATGGTGTGCTATCTTTTTGGTATGTTGCTGAATTCTTTTTACACTATTTTATTTAAGAATTCTGCATTTGTGTTCATATATGAAACTGGCCTGTTGTTTTAATTTTCTTGTGAAGTTTGATATCAGGGTTATGCTTACCACATAACTCATACAGAATATTTGTTACCTTGGCATTATTTCTTCCTTGGGGTAATTCACTGGCACAGCCATCTGACCCAGGAGTTTTCTTTGTGTGAGGTTATTAATTGTAGATTTAATTCTTTATAGATTGTAAAACTATTCAAGTTGTCTATTCTTCCTTTGTCAGTTTTGGAAAGTTGTATTTTTCTATTAATCTGTCCATTTTGTCTAAGTTTTCAAATTAATGGCATAAAATTACTCATATTTTTATACTATCTCTTTATTGTCTACAGAATTTGTGCTGTTGACCTTTTCATCTAAATACTCTTTGTGATTTCTCTTTTTTCTCTTAATCAATTTCACTTTGATTAAAAATGTTTTTGTTTTGTTGTGCTTATTTCTTAACTGTGTTATTTCAGTCTGAGGACTCACTGCTTTGTAGTGGGGAATTCTTTGCTATTTTTATTTAATTATTGCTCTCCCTCCCTTTTCTTGATTTTCTAATTCTGGAACTCCTATTAGCTATGTGTTAGAACTTTTAGGTCTAGCTTTTGTAAAATACTTTTTTTCATTCATCTCATCTTTATCTCATCATCCATTATTCCAGTGAAATCCTCTGGTTATGCTTTTATTTTACTTACTTGATCTTTGCTTTTTTGTAGTTGTTGTTTATTAATTTCAGCCATCATACTCTTCTTTCCTGAAGGCTTTACCACATACAGAAAGACTTTTTATACAGGTAATATAGCATTAGCTCCTTTTTACCTGTATGGATTTTTTTTTTTTTTTTTGTAGGTACCTACTTCTGGCCCATGGAAGGTATTTTTGTTTTCAAGTGCAGCATTATATTAGTATTTTTATGTTATTTCTCCATAATATAATTTAGGTTGGTGGTTAATAGTGTGACCTCTGGAGGCAAAGAACCATTACTCAAGCCAAGCTCTGCCTCTTTGACATGTTATTCAAACCCCCCATGTCCCATATTCCTTACATATGATAATACAGATAAAGTTAATATATATCTCATAGATTTTGTGAGGATGAAACAAGACAGTATATGTCAAAATGCCTGTCACATAACAAGTAATCAGTAGATATTAACTCTTGTTAGTTGAATAATGGTGGCAGTAGTACATTAGTTATCATTATGTGATCAGAGTAGATGGTGGAGATTTTGCCATGTGTTTGTATTTGGCCATACTATTTCAGCCATCTCCTCTATTACTTAAAATTGAAAATTGAGTCTAACAGACTTAGATAACTTACTACCTTTTTTCCTTTTCTACAGATGGATCCTGAGCTTGAAAAAAAACTGAAAGAGAATAAAATATCTTTAGAGTCGGAATATGAGGTACGGTATGTTAATATAGTCTCTGTCTTATAACAATCAGTTACTGGTTTTATCTGCCTTAAAATAAAAGTATTAATAGTACAGAAAAAAATTATCTTGAATATATAGTATTTGATAAACTGTATAGTCATTTGAAAAGAAAATAAAGATGGATCCATACTTAATATACTACAAATAAATAAATTCCAGATGGATGAAGAATTTAAAAGTAAAAAGCAAAATGCTAAAAGTACTAGGAGAATATAAATGGGGAATTTTGTTTGTTGTCTTGAGTCAAAAAAGCCTATTTAAATGTGATATAAAACCCAGAAGCTCTAAAAGTAAAGATTAATGGGTTCATACATACAAATTCAAAAGTTCAGACTAAAAAAATGTATATGAAGTCACAAGTTATATGAGAAATCCTACAAATATAGTTTAATCTTATCATGGCACATTAATTTACTTAAATATGAAGACCATCTCCAAATCAATGTGAAAAGTTCAACAATTCATTTGTTCAGTAAGAACATGGGAAAGCATAGCACGTAAAACTTTTGGACAAAAGGAAATAAGTATCATTCTTAAACATATGAAGAGATGCTCAATTTATCATAATAGGAATGTCAGAGTGTAATGAGGTATCACTTTTCACCCATCTAATTAGCAAAAATCAAGGAGTTTAATAGCACACTATATTATGGGATGTGGTGAGGTGGGATGTTCTTCGTGTCTTAGAGTTTGTAATTTTTTTGACTGGATTATATTTTCCTGTTTCTTTGTATCTCTGGTCATTTTGTATCGAAAGGTAGTCATTGTGAATACTACACTGAAGAAAATTCTGAAGAGTGTTGATTTTTGTTTTAGCAGACAATTTAATTGTTGGCTAATCACCTTGAACTTCATTTTGTGCTTTGTAGGGAAGTATCTGTTGAAGGGCTATTATCTTTCCTTGACCCTTCTCCCTTGTTGGGACTTAATCTCCAAACTGTCTCCCCAGAGAATCTTGTCAAGGCTTGGCTTGAAGCTTTGTTGGGATGAATCTCAAGAAAATCTTATTCTCAGACATAATTTTTACTCCTGAAGAACAGCCCTTTTGGTGTCTTAGGTGGATGTCAGCGTAGCAACAAAATGTTAAAAGACAGTTCTCCACTGGGCCGGGCGCGGTGGCTCACGCCTGTAATCCCAGCACTTTGGGAGGCCGAGGCGGGCGGATCACGAGGTCAGGAGATCGAGACCATCCTGGCTAACACAGTGAAACCTCGTCTCTACTAAAAATACAAAAAATTAGCCGGGCGCAGTGGCGGGCGCCTGTAGTCCCAGCTACTCGGGAGGCTGAGGCAGGAGAATGGCGTGAACCTGGGAGGTGGAGCTTGCAGTGAGCCGAGATCACGCCACTGTACTCCAGCCTGGGCGACAGAGCTAGACTCTGTCTCAAAAAAAAAAAAAAAAAGAAGAAAGTTCTCTACTGTGGCAGGCCTAAAAACTCCATATTCTTGACACTGTTTTTTCTCAGCATTTCTTCATGCTATTCCACACTCAAGCCTATGCCAGTTGGCTGTGAAGTGTTATTTCTTGGGTGGTTTTTCTCAGCACATTTACACAGCCCATTCTTCAGCCACTGTGCATGTTTTGTAGAATTCTACAAGGAATCTCCTTCACCAAAGATCTGTAAAGACTAGAACACTTTTACATGAACTTGTTATCTAACAATTTTCTTCAATTCTGTTGAGCGTATATATCTTTTTCTTTTCTTCTTTTTTTTTTTTTTTGAGACGGAGTCTTGCTCTGTCGCCCGGGCTGGAGTGCAGTGGCCAGATCTCAGCTCACTGCAAGCTCCGCCTCCCGGATTCACGCCATTCTCCTGCCTCAGCCTCCCGAGTAGCTGGGACTACAGGCGCCCGCCACCTCGCCCGGCTAGTTTTTTGTATTTTTAGTAGAGACGGGGTTTCACCGTGTCAGCCAGGATGGTCTCGATCTCCTGACCTCGTGATCCGCCCGCCTTGGCCTCCCAAAGTGCTGGGATTACAGGCTTGAGCCACAGTGCCTGGCCAAGCGTATATATCTTATGTTACCTGGATAATGGCCATTATTCTTTATTAAAATCTTTTAATAACTTTAGATCATTTCATAACTATACTTGAAAATACTTTAAATTCTTTTTGCATGCTAAATTAGTTGAATTTTATTCCTTCGTGTATATGTGTAATACAGACTCCTGGTAAAACTATAAGTGAACAGTATTTTCACTTACTACTTTCCCATTGATTAAAAAAAAAAAATCCTGTAACTTGCTAACTTGTAGTTCTACAAGTGCTGTACCAGTAGTGATGCTATGGAGATTTTGTCTGGGAGTAGATTTTCCTTCTAGTTCTTCTAGGACCTGTAGAATCTGAGAGCTGAAGAAACCATGTAGACTATTTGGTCCAACCTTTTCATTGTTACTTATCAGAGAGTTAATTCCCAGGTGGCTTAAATCACTTTCCAAAGATTATATAGCTAGTTAGTAAGAGAGTAATGCTTAGTATCCAAGTGTCAAGGTAAATTTATATCCTTTTCCCTGTCTCTGGCTATAAGCTATCCTGTGTTTTCTCACTTTTTTTTTTTTTTTTTTCCCTGTCTTACTCAATTATTCCAGAACAACCAAAACAGCAGATATGTAAAAGTTAATGTCAGAGTGGTGGTCAGTAGGAGAAAGGTGAAGAAACATTTATTTTCCCCCTTTTATTCCACCTTTATTTTTGTGCTTGAGAGGTACTTCAGACTAAATGAAGGTAGGATGATCCATAATGTAGTTGCAACTAGTTTCAGTTGCCCAAAAGTGTTTTGCTTATGGTAGCTGTAGGAAAAGTCTTTTCATTCCTAAGACCAGACATAAGACAAATTATCTTGGTCTCTTTTCTTTTTTATAGAAGACTTTAGGGTCTCCATCTTTGTTCTTTTCTTCTTATTTTCTACCATCATCCCTGATAATCCTTTCAGTCATTATCGTGCTGGATCAGCCTTCAGATTTGTACTTTTGTTTTCCCAGCTTCGGCCTTTTCCTTGTCCTCTCAAAAATAAGGCATGTAGATTCTTTCTGTATTTTAATAGTTTTATGGTTAAGGTGGGGTCAGATAGGCATTAACATCAATAACAAACAAGAAAAGTTCTAAATCTTCAGATGACATTTCATCAATGATTATGATTGTAGTTGATTTATTTGTTACAATTGTAACTGAGGACCTATCGGATACTTTCTACTCATTTATTCATTCAGTTAGTTGTGTCCTAATCAAAGCCACAGGGCTCTTATACTAATATTTATACTTTAATTTTCTGCGGTTCTATAGAAAATAAAAGACTCCAAGTTTGATGACTGGAAGAATATTCGAGGACCCAGGCCTTGGGAAGATCCTGACGTCCTCCAAGGAAGAAATCCAGAAAGCCTTAAGACTAAGACAACTTGACTCTGCTGATTCTTTTTTCCTTTTTTTAAAAAAATAAAAATGTTATCAACTGGACTTCCTAATATATACCCCTATCAAGTGGAAAGGAAATTCCAGGCCCATGGAAACTTGGATATGGGTAATTTGATGACAAATAATCTTGATAAAAGGTCATGTACAGGTTTTTATACTTCCCAGCTATTCCATCTGCGGATGAAAGTAACAGTGTTGGCCACGTATATTTTACAACTTGAAATAAAAAATGTAAATACTGCTCCAAAACAGAGTCATGTATTCCACTCTCCAACTACCCACGTATTCCTTCTCCAACTACCCACGTATTCCTTTTGCAATAGTCACTAGGGCATCATTTTGATATTTCATTGTGATTTCTGATTCCTAATGAGGACAGTAGGTCTGGATCCAAATTCTCACAGTAAAATCAAGCAGTAATTTTCTGTCAAATCTATTAGGGAAAGAAAAATGATCACAATCTGCTAAGAGTCTTGATTTTCTTTGTAATACCTCACATAGTATGATAATCAGCCTCCAAAGCATCACCTGATAATTACAATGATAACATGTCAAGGAAATTATATTATTTATGGTTGTCAAAAATAATTAAGTAGTGTATGATTATAAGTGGATATGACAAATTTGTTCAGTAAATCCACAGATGACTACATTTTGAGAAATACTAAGATATGCTTTATACCTTAGTATAATTTGCATGCAAAATTGCCCTCCATTGTTGTTTTGTTTTGTGTTTTAATTTGGCGTTTGCAATGATCTGATCCCTAGGCAAAAGGACAGACTTGAGGATTGTTTTGTTTTGTTTTATTTTTTGAGACAGAGAGTCTTGCTCTGTTCACCCAGGCTTGAGTGCGGTGGCGCGATATGAGCTCACTGCAAGCTCCACCTCCCAGGTTCACGCCATTCTCCTGCCTTAGCCTCCCGAGTAGCTGAGACTACAGGCACATGCCGTCACATTCGGCTAATTTTTTGTATTTTTAGTAGAGACGGGGTTTCACCATGTTAGCCAGGATGGTCTCCATCTCTTGCCCTTGTGATCCGCCCACCTCGGCCTCCCAAAGTGCTGGGATTACAGGCATGAGCCACCGCGCCTGGCTGAAAGTTAAGTTGTTTTGAACTCATTTTCTCCTTTTTACCCCTGTCTTTATCAGCTTCTACCTTCTGGTTTCATGCTGAGTTCTAGCTGCCTAAAGTCTCCGTTGAAACACTCCCCTTATAATTGCCATAAAATCATAAATCCACTCCACCTTTCTCCTCCTAGTCAAAATTTGTATTCTTTTCAGCAAGTTGGTTTTAACAAAAAGTAAATTAAGTTGATTAGTGATAATAATTTGTGATAGACATGATTCATAAGATAGTTATCTGGGGGAGCAATTGGATTTCATAGGAGAAAAAAAGAGTCTCCGCTTATTATTCACTCATTAAACAAGTCACTCATAAAAGGATCATTGATTTAAACGTAAAATAAGTATAAAACTTTTAGGAAAAAACACAGGAGAAAGGCTTCAACTTACTGAATAGCTCTTACCAAAGAATATTCATAAAAGAAAAACTTGACAAATTGACGCATCAATGTTACAAACTTTTGTTTGCCAAAGGCCCTGTTAAAAGGATGAAAAATGTAGAGACTGAGAGAAAATACATGTAAACCACATATCTGGCAAAAGACTCATATCTAGAATAAATAACTCTGTAAACTCAGTTAAAAAAAATCCAATTGGAAAATGGGCAAAAAACAGACATTTCACTGCAGAGGATACACTGATGGCAAATTAGCTCTGAAAAGAATGTCTGACATCACTATGAAGGAAATGCAGTTTTAGACTACACTGAGATCACTACACATCTATTAGAATACCTAAAAAAAAATTAGTGACTGAAATGCTGGCAAGGATGTGGAGAAATGAAATCTCTAATACATTGGTGGTATCATGTAATATGGTACAACTCATCTAGAAAATTGGCAGTTTCTTTAAAAGCATAAGGGAATTCTGGTTTCCAGTTTGACATGTAAAAAGTTTGAAAAATTTAATTCCCATCATAGCAAAGAAAAAAGCTGAACAACTAAACTCTTACTTTGAGTTGAAGTCACAGAACAAACCACCACCCTGAAAACGGGAGACACAGGCAGGTGCAGAAAATCATAGTTTACCTGGAGGAGCACCTGCCCAGAAACCACCACTGGAGCCAGCATTGGGTAGGAATACCTAAAGGTAATTGAATACTTCCTGGAGGCTGATCGTGGACTAATTGAGAGAAAAATCTCTTAAGAGAAGGCCAAGCCGTGTGTGGATTGGAGAAGGGACACTTGTGAGTTTTACCTCTAAGAGTCCCACCTGATTTTCATAATGAATATCAGAGAAAAATCACCTTGTGCTCCTAACAGGTGTAGGTGAAAGTAACTATTCTGAAATATGCCCAGAGAATTCTGTTTTCTTTAATGTAAGCCTGGCCCCAAAGTAAACTCTTGCTAGAACCTAATCACATTGGGTTTTACCAGTGCCTAGCCAACTGGAGGAAGGGGAATAACCACCCCAGCCTCCTCCAACCTTCCTGTTTTACCTAAATGGGGGTGAGGAGACTGAAAAACACTTGTGAATGTTCAGTCCGGGGACCTAGGCTTACTAAGAAGCCTAATCATAGGACTTACAGAATGCTCCCTACCGCATATATTACCACCACATCACTGAAGGCCTATTCATTTGAGTTCGTTTTACCCAGTACATCATGTCCAACATTCAACAAAAATGAAAGACAAAAAGCACAGTTTGAAGAGACAAAACAAGCATAAGAATCAGATTCAGACATGGCAGGGATATTGCAATGATCACACGGGGAATTTAAAATATGATTAATATGCTAAGAGCGCTGAAGGAAAAAGTGTACAACGTGCAAGAACAAATGGGCAATAAAAGCAAAGAAGTGGAGAATTAAAAGGAAATTCTTGCATTAAAAAACTAACAAGTGAACAGTGCCTTTGATGAGGTCATCAACAGAGTGGACAGAACTGAAGAAAGAGGGAGAAAAGTACATATAGTATGTTAACACTAATCAAAAGAAAGTTTGAGTAGTTGTATTAATCTCAGACAAGTCAGACTTCAGAGCACTGAAAATCATGGAAGAAGACAGGCATTACATAATGATAAAGGGGACCCATTCTCTCCAAGAAGACAAAATTCTTAATGTATATACATCAAACAAAGCAGCAAAATACATGAGCAAAAACTGGTAGAGATGCAAATATATGAGAAATATATGAATAGACTTAAAGAGACTTAATCAATCCTCTTATCAGCAATTGACAAATCAAGTAGGCAGAAAATCATTGAGGACATAGTTGAAGCGCACCATCAATCAGCTGTATCTAATTGACATCTAAAGCATACTCCACAACAACAGAATAGGCATTCTTAAGTTCAAAAACATTCATCAAGACAGACAACCACATAACACAGCTCAACAGATTTGAAAGAATAAAAATCATACAAAGTATGCCCTCTGACTGTTACGGAATTAAACTAGAAATCAATGACAGAAGGATAGCTAGAAAATTCCAAAGTACTCGTAAACAACACTCTTCTAAATAACACATGTGTAATGAAATGTAAAGAAATTAAAGATATTTTGCACTAAATGAAATAGAAAATAAACCTTACCAAATCTGTTGGATGCAGCAAAAGAGGTGCTTTGAATGAAGTTTATAGAATTGAATGTGTTTAATAGAGAAAAGAAGATATACATTAGAGATAGGGTCTTGCTCTGTTACCTAGGCTGGAGTCCAATGCCACAATCATAGCTCACTGTAGTTTCAAACTCCTTGGCTCAAGCAATCCTCCTGCTCATCCTCACTGGTCATTACAGAAATGCAAATCAAAACCACAATGAGATACCATCTCATGCCAATTAGAATGGCGATCATTAAAAAGTCAGGAAACTACAGATGCTGGGAACATCACACACCAGAGCCTGTTGGGGGGTGGAGGGCTAGGGGAAGGATAGCATTAGGAGAAATACCTAAAGTAGATGATGGGTTGACAGGTGCAGCAAACCTCCATGGCATGTGTATACCTATGTAACAAACCTGACAAAAACAAGCAATGTGGAAAGGATTCCCTATTTAATAAATGGTGCTGGGAAAACTGGCTAGCCATATGCAGAAAACAAACCCCTTTCTTACACTTTATACAAAAATTAAGTTAGGATGGATTAAAGACTTAAATGTAAGACCTAAAACCATACAAACCCTAGAAGAAAACCTAGGCAATACCATTCAGGTGTAGGCATGGGCAAAGATTTCATGTCTAAAATACCAAAAGCAATGGCAACAAAAGCCAAATTTGACAAATGGGATCTAATCAAACTAAAGAGCTTCTGCACCACAAAAGAAACGATCATCAGAGTGAACAGGCAACCTACAGAATGGGAGAATATTTTTGCAATCTATCCATCTGACAAAGGGCTAATATCCAGAATCTACAAAAAACTTAAATTTACAAGAAAAAAACAACTCCATCAAAAAGTGGGTGAAGGATATGAACAGACACTTCTCAAAAGACATTTATCCAGCCAACAAACATGAAAAAAAGCTCATCATCACTGGTCATTAGAGAAATGCAAATCAAAACCACAATGAAACACCATCTCACACCAGTTAGAATGGCAATCATTAAAAAGTCAGGAAACTACAGATGGTGGAGAGCATGTGGAGAAATAGGAACACTTTTACACTCTTGGTGGGAGTATAAATTAGTTCAACCATTGTGGAAGACAGTGTGGTGATTCCTCAAGGATCTAGAACCAGAAATACCATTTGACCCAGTAATCCTATTATTGGGTATATACCCAAAGGATTATAAATCATTCTACTATGAAGACATATGCACACATATGTTTATTGCGGCACTGTTCACAATAGCAGTAGACTTGGAACCAACCCAAATGCCCATCAGTGATAGACTGGATAAAGAAAATGTGGCACATATACACCATGGAATACTATGCAGCCATAAAAAAGGATGAGTTCATGTCCTTTGCAGGGACATGGATGAAGCTGGGAACCATCATTCTCAGCAAACTAACACAGAGACAGAAAACCATCACATGTTCTCACTCATAAGTGGGAGCTGAACAATGAGAATACATGGACACAGGGAGGGGAACATCACACACTGGGGCCTGTTGGCAGGTGGAGGGCTAGGGAAGGGATAGCATTAGGACAAATACCTAATGTAGATGACGGGTTGACAGGTGCAGCAAACCACCATGGCACATGTATACCTATGTAACAAACCTGCACGTTCTGCAGAACTTAAAGTGTGTATATATATACTTTAAGAGTATATATACTCATATATATGAGTAATATGTATATATTACTCTTAAAACTATCAAATAAGAAATAAAGACAAAATTACAACAAATATTGAAGAGTCTTTAGGATATGTTGCAAATATGAATACATATGCCACTAATCATCTCCACGTGAGCAGTTCCTCTCCAGTAAATTTACATTGCAGTAAAAAGTGATGTTTTACAGTTCTCACATATTTTTTCATCATGTTTACTGCAATACCATAAACCTTGAATAACACCATGGGACCCATGCAGAGTGCCACTAATGATGTTCAAAGTGCTCCAAGAAGCAGATAAAAGTCATGACATTATAATAAAAAGTTGAAATGCTTGATATGTACCATAGATTGAGGTCTGCAGCTGCAGTTGCCCACAATTTCAACAGACATGACTCCAGCATAAGGGCCTTTGTAAAAAAGAAAGAAAAGAAAAAGAAAAAAAGAAAAGAAAATTTGTGAAGTCATCACTGCAGCTATGCCAGCAGATGTGAAAACCTTACACTTTTTGCAAACTGTCTTTTCATCTCATTTTGAAAATGCAGCTTTTATGTGGGTGCTGGGTTGCTATAAGAAAGGTATACCTATAGACTAATATGAGTCAAGAGAAAGTGAAGTCATTATATGACAAAGCAAAAGGAAGGTGAAGAATCTAAAGCTGAAGAATTTAATGCCTGCAAAGGATAGTTTGATAATTTCATAAAGATGTTTGGCTTAAAAAAAAAAAAAAAGAAAAAACGTCACTCCAGCCTGGCCAATATGGTGAAACCCTGTCTCTACCAAAAATACAAAAATTAGCTGGATGTGGTGGCGGGCACCTGTAGTCCCAGCTACTCGGGAGGCTGAGGCAGAAAAATCGCTTGAACCCAGGTAGCAGACGTTGCAGTGAGCTGAGATCGTGCCACTGCACGCCAGCCTGGGCGACAGAGCGAGACTCCGTCTCAAAAAGACAAACAAAAAAAAAACAAAAAAACACTCATTCATAAGTGTGGAAGTACACTGGGAGTTTCCTTATTTGCCACTTGACTGTCCTAATCATACTGCAGCAAAGAGGTAGAGATATGAGAAATAGTGCTCCAACCCTACTGGTCAGTTTCATAAGAGGCATCAGCTTAGAACTGGGTGTCTCATGGAGTATAAAGGGTAGAACTGAGTGTTGGCATGTCATTTGATTCAATGGGGCCTAAAAAGCAGGGCAGTTGGGAAACTGGGAGTTTGTATAGACGTAGTCAAATTGTCGCCTTCTTCTGGACTTCATTTTCTCTTAACTGTACAATAGAAGGTGGGGTAGTAAACACCTATAGGAGTGGCATTAGGATATGGTAAGACTGTAAGCACAAGAGCAGGGAATGTTTCTTTGAAATGTTCTGCTTCATTTCTCCTCCTCTCCTCTCTCTCTACCACAACAGCAAAGCTGAACTGGCCTGATGTGGAAGGTATTTTTATTGGGCTTTCCAAGATTCTGGTAATGTATTAACCTTTCAGTGTAAGATGTGGATTTCTTTTGCCTTTGAAAGTCCATGAGAACATTTAAATTTACAATCCAGTTAATTGGTTGTTTTCTACCACTGTCTTTGAGTTGCCCACCCTAAAAAAATTTACTCCAACACAAAGTATTAGTAATCAATGTAACATTTACTAATAATTTCATAGGGAAGAGAGGAGATGGTTTATACTGTACCACACAAGAAGTAACTCAAGAAATCCCCCTTTTGACTGGATGTGGTGGCTCACACCTCTAATCTAGCACTTCGGGAGGCTGAAGCCGGTGAATGACTTGAGGTCAGGAATTCAAGACCAGCCTGGCCAACACAGTGAAATCCTGTCTCTACTAAAAATACAAATTAGCGCTCACGCCTATAATCCCAACACTTTGGGAGGCCGAGGCGGGCAGATTGCCTGTGGTCAGGAGTTCGAGACCAACCTGGCTAACGTGGTGAAACCCTGTCTCTACTAAAAGTGGAAAAATTAGCTGGGCGTGGTGGTAGCCGGGTGCCTGTAATCCCAGCTACTTGGGAGGCTAAGGCAGGAGAATCGCTTGAACCTGGGAGGTGGAGCTTGCAGTAAGCCAAGATGACACCATTGCACTCCAGCTTGGACGACAAGAGCGAGACTTTGTCTCAGAAAACAAAACAAAACAAAACCATAGTCAGGTTTGGTGGTGGGTACCACAGAGGCTGAGGCAGGAGAATCGCTTGAACCTGGGAGGCGGAGGCTGTGGTAAGCAAGCCAAGATTGCCCCACTGCACTCCAGGCTGGGTGACAGCGCAAGACTCTGTCTCAAAAAAAAAAAAAAAAGTTCCTATCAAAATGTCACACCTAAAATAATATTTTAATAACATTACTCAGTAGCCTATTCAATTAGTAGCAATAAATTCTGTGTGGGTGGAAGGAGCAATCTAAATAATATTTTTATACATCTCTTTTCTGCCAACAGTGAAGTTCAGTGGAAAACCATGCAAACTGGTAGCCCTGAATTGGACTCTGGACTTTGTCACTTACAAACTGTGTAATCTTACACAAATTACCTAACCTCTTTGAGTTCCAGTTGCCTCATCTGCAAACTGCAGTTTTGTGACTGTGTCAACAGTTACGTGACTGAGTGAGGTATGCATGGAACTCAACGAAGAGACAGGAAAGAAAAGATAGTTATTAAAGGAGTAGTTATTGATCAGTACAAGGAAAATAGTCTGCTTATAGATGATAGATTGTTCTACAAGCATTGCTTCATATAATACAGTTTTTAAAAAAAATTTTCTGGTTTTCTGCCTTTTGAAACTTAAACAATGTTTAGCCTACTGTAATCATTACTAGAATAACAGAAGGAGAGTGGACAAAAGGTTTCTGAAATAGGACTTTCAGTTGGATGACATTTGTATGCATTCCTTTTGTGAGAGTGGAGACCAGATTTTGAGGATAGACTTTGGTCTAGGATACTCCCAACGGAAATGATCCTGGTCTGGGCAAGCCTTCAGGAGTCACTGCTCACTCCACAGGAGGGTGCACAAAGGCCACACAAAGTTACTGAGTTGTGAAGCCAGAACTCTTAGGTGGTGTCCAACTTTCTCTAGGGCCTTGTCCTCCGCAGGGAGCCCCACAGTCAAGAATCCTGATTTGTTCTCTGCATTTTCCCTTTAGATGCTGTGAGGCCAGAAGATTCCTGGCTGGATGAATTGGCTACTCCAGCTACTGTATCCTCTTTGTGCAGAGCTGCCTCCCTCAGGGGTGTCTGATGCCTGTGGTCCAGCAGAGCCTCACAAACCCTGGACCCCAAAGGAACTGCTCAGGAACCCTGAGGAACTGCTAACCACCTGTGTCTGAGCTGGGCTCTTCTGTCTCCTTTCAGCTATTTCCTCTTGCCTTCATCCTTTTTGCTCAGTTTTCTCCGATTCCTTCTCAGCTCCCTTTTCCTTACCCAGGTATATCAACCACAAGAAACCAGGGCTCCCCTGCATCAGATGTCTCTAGGCAGTAATAATAAAATCCTCCTGCTGGTCCCTTGGACTGCCTGCTTCACAGACATACTGATACAAAACACACACACACACACACATACACACACACACACACACCAGCTACAAATGCTCCTGCTGGTCCCTTGGACTGCCTGCTTCACAGACATACTGATACAAAACACACACACACACACATACACACACACACACACACACACCAGCTACAAATGCTCCTGCTGGTCCCTTGGACTGCCTCCTTCACAGACATACTGATACAAAGACACAAACATATACACACACGCGCGCACACACACACACGTGCGCGCTAATCCCTCCACAGTGGCCGGTGCGTGGGAAGGGGCCACCTGGGACAGCAGCCCTGGGAGGCAGCTGTGAGGCCTGACCTCAGCATAAGTCTCAAGTCTGTGCCACACCTGAAAGGGGCATATTTACTCCCATGACCGAGGATACAATGTCAGATAGCATTGCCCCGGACCTGGGCAGTCTCTTTGGGGCCAAAGTTCTCTTCAGGTTCTGGGAAAACAAGGTAAGAAACTCCAAAGCCAACGCTGTCCACTGTGTGTGAGAAGATGCCCAGCTTCCAGAAATCCTAGCACTCTGCTGGCAAAGGCCCCGCAGTAAGATTCTTCCTGGCTTGTTTGATGATTTTCATGGCAGGGAGTCTAGGTGAGCAGACTAATTCAATTGTTGTATAACTCTGTTTAAACACACAGAAAAAAGAATCTTGACAAAACCCTCTTAGTTGGACTTCACAACACTGTGAAGCACAAACTGCCCCAAGAGCAGCCTTGTCTGCCCTACCTGCTAGATTCCCCTTCCCATCTCATCAAGGCAGGGCAAAAACCACTACAGTTGTCACCTCTCTTCTCTCCCTTTGCTATGCTGTATTAATTGCTTTTAACGGGAGCTTTCTCTGAAGTTCGGATATGTGAAGGTCCAAGAGGCCTGTACTATACCATTCCTTGAGCTCAGGACACAGTTCCTGATGTGGCTCAGAAAATATACTAGACCCTACAGTTTGCTAGGAAAAAAAATCTAGGTTATCAATTTCCCCCAGATAATAATCTCAGCTTTTCCTACAACAGATACAGGGCCTATTTTTATTAAAGAATGAGAATTACAAAATGGGAAATTGAGAAAGAAACTTAGAGATCACCCATCCTAGACCAAGGGTCTCACTTTACAGAAGGCAAAGATGAGGCCAGAAAAGAGAGGTGACTTGCCTGAGGTCACACAGCTGGTTGGTGGAAGATTCTGGGCTGAAATCCAGTTACCCTGATTACCAGGTGAAGACAGTCCTGTTCACCTCAGTTTAAAGCATTGTGTAGAAGCCAGTTAATTTTTTTCCAATAAAGTCTGCATGTCTCTATTTGTGAATGTGGGTGAGAATACGAGGCCCTAGAAGAGGTACAATATCTCTGGAATGTACCAATGCTTGGCAGGTGGCAGGTACATGCTAAGAAAATATTTATTGAATGAATGGATGGACCTGTGGGAACGCAGAGAAAGGGAGTGGATATATGCCTAATATTACCCATGACTCAAGACTCAACAAAAGCAGACAAATCAGGGACATACAGATATTAGGAGTATGTTTTTCCACTGGATATGAAGCCTGAGTGAGGGAAGGGAGTATCTATTTATAAGTGATGTCTGAAAGCATCAGGTGTGCTGAGTCCAGTCTGTGATCCCAGGATTGGACTTAGCTTCCTTGGGCTCCATTTCCTAATCTTCCTTAACATTAAATAACTAGAGTGTATCTCCCAGATTGTCCCAGATCTATGTCAGGCCACAGGCCTCAAGGAGGGAATGGATTTCATAGGAAAGTCATCTTATCTTGTGATGGTGTGCTCTTTGGGTAGTAGGTCCCCGTAGTGGATAGAAGGCCAGCATTTCCACCTCTTAGCCTCTAACACATCTACTCCCAATCCCAAGCTTCATTTCTCCCTTTCCTCTGTTCACAAGAGTTCATTCTCTGGACTGATAACTTGGAAGAGAGATGCAGGATTCAGTTTTGAATTGCTTGTATCTTATGAAACAATCTTGGTAGAACAAGTGAACTATTTAAATTTTTAGCACCTATCTGGCCATTTATTTCATTTCATATACCAGTCCATATCCGGTAACAAAGAATTGAAATCCTGTAACAATTTATTCTTCTCTTATCTGCTATAGAAAATGTCTCCCCAATCTCTGCCAAAGAAGCTGGTTACTTAAATTGTATTTCATACTTCCCTCCCTGGACCACCCGCCACCACTTAGGAATACATCTGCTGCAAAGCTCCAGCGCTGCTGCATCAGATAGACAAAAGGCAGAGGGAAGGGACTAGAAGAGGAGGGCCAGCATAAAATGGCCCATCTCTTTTGGGTATTAGGTTCCAGACACTTGACAGGTACCCTAAGGATTGCTGGGCAGATTCTGCTGCTTTCAGTATCAAGGAGCAGGCTTGGCCTGGGTCCATAATGCCTACAATGAGGAATTTCTACCATCATGGCTGGAAAGCATCTCAGGTGCTGAGCCAAATTATACTGTGTTTCTCTAGACATGGGAATTAACTGGTGCTAAAGTCTTACCTTTGAAAAATAAAAACCAGATGAACTACAAGGTCAGATACTCCCACACTGCCGTAATATGCACTGAATTTTGTATGCAGAATGGGTTAACTTAAGTTCTCTATGATCTTATCACTTAACGGATAACATGCTTGTGAACCCCAAAAATCTGAGATAGGTCTCAGCTAATTAGGAAGTTTATTTTGCCAAGGTTGAGGATGCGTGCCCATGACACAGCCTCAGGAGGTCCTGAAGACATGTGTCAAAGGTGGTCAGAGCACAGTTTGGTTTTATAAATTCTAGGGAGACATGAGATATCAATCAACACATGCAAGATGAACACTGGCTCGGTCTGGAAAGGTGGAACAACTCAAAGCAAAGGCAGGAGGACCCGAAGTGGGGAGGGGACTTCCAGGTCATAGGCAGATAAGAGACAAATGGTTGCATTCTTTTGATTTTCTGATTAGCCTCTCTAAAGAAGGCAACCAGATATACATTTATCTCAGTGAGCAGAGGGGTGACTTTGAATAGAATGGGAGGCAGGTTGGCCCTAAGCAGTTCCCAGCTTGACTTTTCCCTTTAGCTTAGTGATTTGGGGGCCCCAATATTTATTTTCCTTTTACATTTCCCCCTTTTTCTTTTTAAAAATCTTTTGGAGAAAGCATTTTAGAAGAAAATGAGTCTCTGGTCTCACATTTTGTCTGATCTTTCATGTTTAGGATGGTTTATTCCTAGACGCGTAGGTCCCGAGTTATTAGGAAAGCTCATTTTCAGCAGGTTGTGAAGTCTCATATCCTATGAAGAGAAAATAGGGGGAGGAAGGGAGAAAAACAACATCAGACTAAAGAACAATCCTGAGAAATCAATATAGGCCACATTACTATGAAGTCCACATATCAGTAGGCAGGTATGAAAGTGGCTTAGGTATGTAAACAGGTTGCTGTTATTTTCTTCTGAAATTTAGTTGTCTAGCTTCAGTTCACAGGGCTTTACAAAAGCACAACTTAGTTTTTGGTGATTCCAAATTAGGAAAAATGGGAGAAAAAAAGAAGGAAAAAAATTGAAAACATTATTTTGCAGGCTTATAGCCAAGAAAAATTAGAATTCAGTCCAAACTGTAGAAAACAATAAAACTGAAAAAACATTAGGCAAGACTAGAACCTAAAAACAGGTGCTGTATTCGTCAATTTTCATGCTGCTGATAAAAACATACCCGAGACTGGGTAATTTATAAAGAAAAAGAGGTTTAATGAACTCACAGTTCCACATGGCTGGGGAAGCCTCACAATCATGGCAGAAGGCAAAAGGCACGTCCTACATGGCAGCAGACAAGGGAAAATGAGAACCAAACAAAAGGGGTTTCCTCTTATAAAACTATCAGATCTCATGAGACTTATTCACTACCACGAGAACAGTATGGGGGAAACTGCCCCCCCCACCATGATTCAATTATCTCCCACCAGGTCCCTCCCACAACATGTGGGAATTATGGGAGCTACAATTCAAAATGAGATTTGGATGGGGACACAGCCAAACCATATTAAGTGTACCATAGGTTTTGAAACATAATTTTTCTCTCCAGTTTTCCTTTTCGTTGAATGGAGTCTTGCTCTATCGCCCAGGCTGGAGTGCAGTGGCACAATCTCGGCTCACTGCAAGCTCCGCCTCCTGGGTTCACGCCATTCTCCTGCCTCAGCCTCCCGAGTAGCTGGGACTACAGGCGCCCACCACCACGCCCAGCTAATTTTTGGTATTTTTTTTTAGTAGAGATGGGGTTTCACTGTGTTAGCCAAGATGGTCTTGATCTCCTGACCTCATGATCCACCTGTCTCAGGCTCCCAAAGTGCTAGGATTACAGGTGTGAGCCACCGGGCCTGGCCTAGTTTTCCATTTTTACAAAAGACAAATCATGGTAGGACTGATTTGCTTTATTATACTTGGATTGATTTTTTGTATATAGTGTAGCAAGAATAATTTTTTTTTTACATAGGCTTTTAAATTGGATTTCATGGAATTTTGTTCCATAGAAGGAATCTCACATAAGAATTTTTTAAAGCTGAGCCAAGCCATGGATTTGGACCATTAAATACCTATGAGTTGGGTGAATTCCTCTCCTCTTCAGGTTCCAAGATAAACTTGGGGCTCCTGAGCCTGTCAGAAAGTGACATTCTTTACTTACCACAGGTCAGGAACCCTGTACAGGGACTGTGCAGACAAAGGTATGAAGCCAGTTTTTCCAAGGAGCTTATCTTGGCTCCATAAGTCAAGTTTGATTCCTTAAAGGAAAGCACACCATTCCAGTCAAAGCCTTGGTAAAATAACCAGTTTCTCCAATTGTGAATAACCAGTTTCTCCAACTATTACAAATGAAAACAGATTCTTATTGTACTTATGCAAATAACTATTATCATAAATTAAGAATACTCACATGCCAGGTACGGTGGCTCACGCCTGTAATCCCAGCACTTTGGGAGGCCGAGGCAGGTGGATCACAAGGTCAGGAGTTTGAGACCAGCCTGGCCAATATAGTGAAACCCCATCTCTACCAAAAAATATAAAAATTAGCCAAGCATGGTGGTGGGTGCCTGTAGTCCCAGCTATTCGGGAGGCTGAGGCAGGAGAATGGCCTGAACCTAAGAGGCGAAGGTTGCTGTGAGCTGAGATCGTGTCATTGCACTCCAGCCTGAGCAACAGAGTGAGACTTTGTCTCAAAAAAAAAAAAAAAAAAAAAAAGAATGCTTACAAATCATTTCCAAATTATGTAGAAATCAGGTAAAGAGAAACAAAATGCTCCAAATTTTGTTCAAAGAAATATACTTTACTCAATTGTTAAAAGTTGTAAATAGCTTAAAAGTCTTGACTCTGAAAAACAAAACAAAGGATCAGCAATGTTTTAAGCAAAAAGTTAAAAAGATTACTTTAGACTTCTATTAGTTTAGTCCCTGCAGTTAATTCCTATTCTGCTTGATATTCAGGAGCGTTTCAGCTCTCCATGAGCCCTGAAAGTTTTCCCTGTATTCTGATGTCACAATCTCCAAAGTTATCAGAAACCTGCATTCAAGAGTACCTTACAGTTTTATAGCTGATTATAAAACCCCCTTCTAAAGAGGACCAAAACAAGACAAGGGCAGCCATAGTCAAAGACACAATTGACAAGGAAATTTGTTACCTCTGTGTCACACAATAATTTAACATAATTATAATTATTACAGATAACATACACTGAGTCATATCAGAATAACAGGAGTTTCCCATAATTTTGGAACACATACCAGTAACATATTTATTCAAATACAGCCCAAAGAAAAACCAAACACCATTTCATATTTGACAATGATTCTTGTGTAATTTCTATATCAAATAAGCCAAACATCATTTTTTGACTTTAGGGATCCTTTTAATAATATCTTAAAGGATTAATTAGGTCAGAAGAGGCATAATTTATAATTTGATTTTGGAAAGTTTGTCAAATATCAAAGGTTTAAAATACTTGATACCAGGCCAGGCATGGTGGCTCATGCCTGTAATCCCAGCACTTGGGGAGGCCAAGGTGGGTGGGTCACCTGAGGTCAGGAGTTTGAGACCAGCCTGGTCAACATGGTGAAACCCCATCTCCACTAAAAATACAAAAATTAGCCGAGTGTGGTGGTGCACATCTGTAGTCCCAGCTACTTGGGAGGCTGAGGCAGGAGAATCACTTGAACCCAGGAGGCAGAGGTTGCAGTGAGCCGAGATCATGCCATTGCGCTCCACCCTGGGTAACACAGCGAGACTCCATTTTAAAAAGTAATAATAATAAAAACAAATAAATAAAACACTTGATATCACAAAATGAGATTACAGGCCATTGTAAAGTAAGTCATTCATTTAACCAAATTGATAGGGATTTCAAAAAAAGAGAAAACCTTCATTCTTTGAGAGAGAAGACTTAAGTTTCCAAACAGTAAGCCCAAATAAAAACAGCATGAAGTCAATTAAATTTGTTTTTCAAAATTTACCCATATGCTAGTCTTGCATCAGTGTGACTTTGACATTAATGGTTAATTTGTAGAGAAACTGAACTAATTTTATCTCTTAAAATCAACCCTCACAATCTCACATGCCCAACTCTTCCATGATAGTCCCTGGGCCTTGTGGAGCTGAATGGCTTTAATTTCTGGCCCTGTGTCTCAGGAATGAAGTTTATTTTGATTGGCATCTTCTATGGGGCCTGAAGATGAGGCTTTAATTGCTGTCAATGTTTAAGATTTAGCAAGGGATGGCCGAATATGAACAGCTCCAGTCTACAGCACCCAGGGTGAGCAACGGAGAAGAAGGGTGATTTCTGCATTTCCAACTGAGGTACTGGGTTCATCTCACTGGGACTTGTTAGACAGTGGGTGCAGCCCACACAAGTGTGAGCTGAAGCAGGTTAGGGCATCACCTCTCCTGGGAAGCGCAAGGGGTCAGGGAATTCCATTTCCTAGCCAAGGGAAGCCGTGACAGGTGGTACCTGGAAAATCGGGACACTCCCACCCTAATACTGTGCTTTTCCAATGGCCTTAGCAAATGGCACACCAGGAAATTATATCCCATGCCTGGCTTGAAGGGTCCCATGCCCACAGAGACCTGCTCACTGCTAGCACAGCAATCCGACATTGAACTGCAAGGCAGCAGTGAGGCTAGGGGACGGGTGTCTGCCATTGCTGAGGCTGGACTAGGTAAACAAAGTGGCTGGGAAGCTCAAACTGGGTGGAGCCCACTGCAGCTCAAGGAGGCCTGCCTGCCTCTGTAAACTCCACCACTGGGGACAGGACACAGCTGAACAAAAGACAGCAGAAACTTCTACAGATTTAAACGTCCCTGTCTGACAGCTTTGAACAGAGTAGTGGTTCTCCCAGTGTGGAGTTTCAGATCTGAGAATGGAAAGACTGCCTCCTCAAGTGGGTCCCTAACCCCCAAGTAGCCTAACTGGGAGACACCTCCCAGTAGAGGCCGACTGACATCTCATACAGCCAGGTGCCCCTCTGAGATGAAGCTTCCAGAGGAAGGATCAGGCAACAACATTTGCTGTTCTGCAGCCTCTGCTGGTGATACCCAGGCAAATAGGGTCTGGACTGGACCTCCAGCAAACTCCAACAGATCTGCAACCAAGGGTCCTGACTGGTAGAAGGAAAACTAACAAACAGAAAGGAATAGGATCAACATCAACAAAAAGGACATCCACACCAAAACCGCATCTGTAGGTCACCATCATCAAAGAACAAAGGTAGACAAAACCACAAAGATGGGGAGAAACCAGAGCAGAAAAGCTGAAAATTCTGAAAATCAGAGTGCCTGTTCTCCTCCAAAGGAGCGCAGCTCCTCACCAGCAATGGAACAAAGCTGGATGGAGAATGACTTTGATGAGTTGACAGAAATAGGCTTCAAAAGATTAGTAATAACAAATGAGGATGTTCAAACCTATTGCAAAGAAGCTAAACACCTTGAAAAAAGATTAGACGATTGGCTAACTAGAATAAACAGTGTAGAGAAGACCTTAAATGACCTGATGGAGCTGAAAACCATGGCACAAGGACATGACGCATGCACAAGCTTCAGCAGCCAATTTGATCAAATGGAAGAAAGGGTATCAGTGATTGAAGATCAAATGAATGAAATGAAGTGAGAAGAGAAGTTTAGAGAACAAAGAGTTAAAAGAAATGAACAAAGCCTCCAAGAAAGATGAGACTATGTGAAAAGACCAATCTACGTCTGATTGGTGTACCTGAAAGTGACGGGGAGAATGGAACCACGTTGGAAAACACTCTTCAGGAATTTATCCAGGAGAACTTCCCCAACCTAGCAAGGCAAAACAACATTCAAATTCAGGAAATACAGAGAATGCCACAGAGATACTCCTTGAGAAGAGCAACCCAAGACACATAATTGTCAGATTCACCAAGGGTGAAATGAAGGAAAAAATGGTAAGGGCAGCCAAAGGGGCAAAGGGAAGCCCATCAGACTAACAGCAGATATTTCAGCAGAAACTATACAAGCCAGAAGAGAGTGGAGACCAATATTCAACATTCTTAAAGAAAAGAATTTTCAACCCAGAATTGCATATCCAGCCAAACTAAGCTTCATAAGTGAAGGAGAAACAAAATCCTTTACAGACAAGCAAATGCTGAGAGATTTTGTCACCACCAGGCCTTACAAGAGCTCCTGAAGGAAGCACTAAACATGGAAAGGAACAACTGGTACCAGTCAGTGCAAAAACATGCCAAATTGTAAAGACCATCGATGCTAGGAAGAAACTGCATCAACTAATGGGCAAAGTAACCAGCTAACATCATAATGACAGGATCAAATTCATACATAACAATATTAACCTTAAATGTAAATGGGCTAAATGCCCCAATTAAAAGACACAGACTGGCAAATTGGATAGAGTCAAGACCCATCAGTGTGCTGTATTCAGGAGACCCATCTAATGTGCAGCGACACACATGGGCTCAAAATAAAGGGATGGAGGAAGATCTACCAAGCAAATGGAAAACAAAAAGAAAGCAGGGGTGCAATCCTAGTCTCTAATAAAACAGACTTTAAACCAACAAAGATCAGAAGAGACAAAGAAGGCCATTACATAATGGTAAAGGGATCAATTCAACAAGAAGAGCTAACTATCCTAAATATATATGCACCCAATACAGGAGCACCCAGATTCATAAAGCAAGTCCTTAGAGACCTACAAAGAAACTTAGACTCCCACACAATAAGGGAGACTTTAACACCCCACTGTCAACATTAGACAGATCAACAAGACAGAAAGTTAACAAGGATATCTAGGACTTGAACTCATCTCTGCACCAAGCTGACCTAATAGACTTCTACAGAACTCTCCACCCCAAATCAGCAGAATATACATTCTTTTCAGCACCACATCATACTTATTCCAAAATTGACCACATAGTTGGAGGTAAAGCACTCCTCAACAAATGTAAAAGAATGGAAATGATAACAAACTGTCTCTCAGACCACAGTGCAATCAAATTAGAACTCAGGATTAAGAAACTCACTCAAAACCACACAACTACATGGAAACTGAACAACCTGCTCCTGAATGACTACTGGGTACATAATGAAATGAAGGCAGAAATAAAGATGTTCTTTGAAACAAATGAGAAGAAAGATACAACATACCAGAATCTCTGGGATGCATTTAAAGCAGTGTGTAGAGGGAAATTTATAGCACTAAATGCCCACAAGAGAAAGCAGGAAAGATCTAAAATCAACACCTCAATATCACAATTAAAAGAACTAGAGAAGCAAGAGCAAACACATTCCAAAGCTAGCAGAAAGCAAGAAATAACTAAGATCAAAGCAGAATTGAAGGAGATAGAGACACAAAAAACCCTTCAAAAAAATTCATGAATCTGGGAGCTGGCTTTTTGAAAAGATCAACAAAATTGATAGACTGCTAGCAAGACTAATAAAGAAGAAAAAAGAGAAGAATCAAATAGACGCAATAAAAAATGATAAAGGGGATATCACCACCAATCCCACAGAAATAAAAACTACCATCAGAGGATACTATAAACACCTCTATGCAAATAAACTAGAAAATCTAGAAGAAATGGATAAATTCCTGGACACATACACTCCCCCAAGACTAAACCAGGAAGAAGCTGAATCCGTGAAAAGACCAATAACAGGCTCTGAAATTGAGGCAATAATTAATAGCTTACCAACCAAATAAAGTCCAGAACCAGATGGATTCACATCTGAATTCTACCAGAGGTACAAAGAGAAGTTGGTACCATTCCTTCTGAAACTATTCCAATCAATACAAAATGAGGGAATTCTCCCTAACTTATTTTACGAGGCCAGCATCATCCTGATACCAAAGCCTGGCTGAGACACAACAAAAAAGAGAATTTTAGACCAATATCCCTGATGAACATCAATGCAAAAATCCTCAATAAAATACTGGCAAACTGAATCCAGCAACACATCAAAAAGCTTATCCACCATGATCAAGGGGGCTCCATCCCTGGGATGCAAAGCTGGTTCAACATATGCAAATCAATAAACGTAATCCATCATATAAACAGAACCAAAGACAAAAACCACATGATTATCTCAATAGATGCAGAAAAGGCCTTTGACAAAATTCAACAGACATTCATGCTAAAAATTCTCAATAAACTAGGTATTGATGGGATGGCTGTATCTCAAAATAATAAGGGCTATTTATGACAAGCCCACAGCCAATATCATACTGAATGGGCAAAAACTGGAAGCATTCCCTTTGAAAACTGGCACAAGACAGGGATGCCCTCTCTCACCACTCCTATTCAACACAGTGTTGGAAGTTCTGGCCAGGGCAATCAGGCAGGAGAAAGAAATAAAGGGTATTCGATTAGGAAAAGAGGAAACTAAATTGTCCCTAATTGCAGATGACATGATTGTATATTTAGAAAACCCCATCATATCAGCCAAAAATCTCTGTAAGCTGATAAGCAACTTCAGCAAAGTCTCAGGATACAAAACCAATGTGCAAAAATCATAAGCATTCCTATACACCAATAACAGACAAACAGAGAGCCAAATCATGAGTGAACTCCCATTCATAACTGTTTCAAAGAAAATAAAATACTTAGGAATCCAACTTACAAGGGATGTGAAGGACCTCTTCAAGGAGAACTACAAACCACTGCTCAACGAAATAAAAAAGGACACAAATGGAAGAACATTCCATGCTCATGGATAGGAAGGATCAATATAATGAAAATGGCCATACTGCCCAAGATAATTTAAAGATTCAATGCCATCCCCATCAAGCTACTAATGACTTTCTTCACAGAATTGGAAAAAACTACTTTAAAGTTCATATGGAATCAAAAAAGAGCCCGCATTGCCAAGACAATCCTAAGCCAAAAGAACAAAGCTGGAGGCATCACGCTACCTGACTTCAAACTATACTACAAGGCTACAGTAACCAAAACAGCATGGTACTGGTACCAAAACAGAGATATAGACCAATGGAACAGAACAGAGCCCTCAGAAATAATACCACACATCTACAACCATCTGATCTTTGACAATCCTGACAAAAGCAAGAAATGGGGAAAGGATTCCCTATTTAATAAATGCTGCTGGGAAAACTGGCTAGCCATATGTAGAAAGCTGAAACTGGATCCCTTCCTTACACCTTATATAAAAATTAATTCAAGATGGATTAAAGACTTAAATGTCAGACCTAAAACCATAAAAACACTAGAAGAAATCCTAGGCAATACCATTCAGGACATAGGCAAGGGCAAACACTTCATGTCTAAAACACCAAAAGCAATGGCAACAAAAGCCAAAATTCAGAAATGGGATCTAATTAAACTAAAGAGCTTCTGCACAGCAAAAGAAACTACTATCAGACTGAACAGGCAACCTACAGAATGGGAGAAAATTTTTGCAATTTACCCATCTGACAAAGGGCTAATATCCAGAATCTACAAAGAACTTAAGCAAATTTACAAGAAAAATCAAACAACCCTATCAAAAAGTGGGCAAAGGATATGAACAGACACTTCTCAAAATAAGACATTTATGCAGCCAACAGACACATGAAAATATGCTAATCATCACTGACCATCAGATAAATGCCAATCAAAACCACAATGAGATACCATCTCACACCAGTTAGAATGGTGATCATTAAAAAGTCAGGAAACAACAGGTGCTGGAGAGGATGTGGAGAAATAGGAACACTTTTACATTGTTGGTGGGACTGTAAACTAGTTCAACCATTGTGGAAGACAATGTGGTAATTCCTCAAGGATCTAGAACTAGAAATACCATTTGACCCAGCCATCCCATTACTGGGTATATACCCAAAGGATTATAAATCATGCTGCTATAAAGACACATGCACACATATTTTTATTTCGGCACTATTCACAATAGCAAAGACTTGGAACCAACTCAAATGTCCATCAGTGATATAATGGATTAAGAAAATGTGGCACATATACACCATGGAATACTATGCAGCCATAAAAAAGGATAAGTGCATGTCCTTTGCAGGGAAATGGATGAAGCTGGAAACCATCATTCTCAGCAAACTAACACAGGAACAGAAAACAAAATACTGCATGTTCTCACTCATAGGTGGGAATTGAACAATGAGAACATTTGGACACAGGGTGGGGAACATCACACACCGGGGCCTGACGTGGGGTGGGGTGAGGGGGGAAGGATAGCATCAGGAGAAATACCTAATGTAAATGACGAGTTAATGCGTGCAGCACACCAGCATGGCACATGTATATATATGTAACAAACCTGCACATTGTGTACATGTACCCTAGAACTTAAAGTATAATTTTAGAAAAAGGCAAAAAATAAATAAATTTAGCAAGACTTGGTGTCCTTTTTAGACCCAAGCGTCAAAGCCCTGTAACTTAATGTCACAAGTACTTTAAAATCACATAAAGAAGGATACACGGATGTAATAACCTCAATTTTAAAAAAATTTAATGTTTTTTTCCTAAGCAAACCAAAACTTTAATAATAATGATATAGGAATTATTTTAATAAGATGTAAAATCTGTTAGGCCAGTTACCAAAAGGCAAAAGAAAAGACCTTCTGCAATGTACAGAATATCATTTTGTAAGAAAACATTTCCTTTACATCTTTAAGAAAGTATTGTTAGCATCAGGCCACAACAAACAGAACTTGAGGAAAAAAAAAATATGAGCTGAAAATGAGTTGAAGGAGAGTGTTATTATTTCATGCCTTTTAAAAGGGGAGAGAAAACCAAAAACAGTGAGATGCAGTAAATTGTTGAACTTTGGGTTAAAAAATTAAAATCTCTTATAATTTATTAAGAGTAAATCAATCCCTTTAGAAAATTTATTGTTCTAATCAATTCTTTAGTGTACAAGTTTTTTTTTTATATCAAGCGCAATCTTTAGAAAGACCACTATAATTACCCTTCACTTATTGGTAACTTGATCATATAAAAGTTTTTTTTAAATAAAACCTTTTATTGTGACTTACACAGACCATTAATGACATGTTTGGACTTTCTGGTTTGTCCTGAACATTCCTCTTTCTTAAACAACCAGTCATTTTATTCTAGGTCTAAATTTACCATACAAGATTCTGTAACTGCCCAAGGGGTCCACTTTATCCACTGCCTAGACAGAGTCAATTTATCAAGACAGGGCAATTGCAATAAAGAGTAATTCATGCAGAGCTGGCTGTGCAGGAGACCAGAATTTTATTATTACTCAAATCAGTCTCCCTGAAAACTCTGGTATTGGTGTTTTTAAAGATAATTTGGGGGGAGGGGGGGCCAGTGAATTGGAAGTGCTGATTGTTTGGCTTGGGTATGAAATCATAGGGAGTCCAGGCTGTTCTTATCTGCTGAGTCAGTTCCTGGGTGGGAGCCACAGAACTGGTTGGCATGTCCAGGTGGGGCCATCTGTTTGTTAAAAATGCAAAAACCTGAAAAGACATCTCAAAAGGATTATCTTAGGTTCACAATAGTGACATTACCTTCAAAGTAACTGGGGAAGTTGCAAATCTTACAACCTGTGGAATAATGGCAGGTAATATTTAGAATTCCAGCCCCTCTCATCTTGACTTGGTGGCTGGTGGCCTTTCATTTGTTTTACAAGAACAGTTTAGCCTTTTAGGGAGGACTATTATATAAACTATACACTAAATCCCTTCCCAAAGCTAGTTTGGCTTATGCCCAGGAATAAACAAGGACAGTTTAGAGGTTAGAAGCAAGATGGGATCAGTTAGGTCTGATATCTTTCACTGTCATAATTTTCTCAGTTATGATTTTTACAAAGGTGGCTTCAATCCTTTCTCATGTAAAATTATTTCTCTTTAGGCTTTCTTACAAAAAAAACCTCTTTATCTCTATACCTTTCTTTACATTTCTCCTATTTCCTGGTACCTTTACCTTATTTTATACATAACTTTTAAATAAGCTTTTAATTAGACAAAAATTGTTCACCTTTTTAAAAAGGACACTTTTTGTTAGAAAGAATGTTTTCCTACAATATATTTTTATTGGAAAATACCCAAATAATGAAATATCTATCATTTAATTTAGATTCTAAATTATGACATTTGTCTACAAGTATTTATCTCATTATATTTACCTAATTATTTTATTTTATTCATTTACCTAGATTATTTATGAAAACTATGATAATCATCATTTAAAGTTATGAAACTTGCCATTACAAAATTCTAACTGAGGCAGTGAAAAATATATGAACTAACTGACTCCATCTTGCTTCTAACCTCCAAGCTGGTCCTTATTCATTCCTAGACTTTGGGAGGAACTTAGTTTATAGTTTAGCTTTGAAACGATGGTAACAGTCCTTTCCCAAAACAAATCTCCTTACTGCCTGTGGACTATACTGACTACAGCCACAAGAGTAGAAGTTACGTTAGTTTTACTAAATAATTCAAGATATAGTTATTTTCATTAAATCGATATCAATGTCTTATTTATTAAAGATCACACAAGCAAAGATTAATCTGTATTAGGCTAGGTTTATAGTTGTGTAACCCCTGTGCCGAATTCTGACACCTTATAGTATTTGGCAGGGATAAGTATGAAACTGCTTGATTAATAAATGCAAATAAAAATGTATGCTGATAATTCTTAAGACATTCCTAACACTACTTTACCAATAATTTTAAAGCTAACTTATTTATTAATGATTTTATTTAAGTCCCATAAACTTGAAAAAGCATTTGACTAGTCTTTCCTTTTTCTGATAAAGTATTTAAGTGCTTTTATTTTTATTTAACCAATTGATTAGAGCTCTCATATATTTTCAGTAGTGAAATATTGTGTACACAACACATAAATACATAGATGTATTAGGCATGCTGATAGAAGTACATCTTATAGATTAATACAGATCTTTTTCCCTCCATCTTAGACTTTCAGATTCTTGATAACCTGTTTCACAACTCAAGGCAGTTGTCAGATAAAAAGTCTTAAATTTGCATATTAAAGGAATCAACTCAGGGGAAAATCAAATAGCAAAATTTACATCATAAGGTATAGAGAGAAAAAGTCTGGTGGGGTTAGAGGGAGATTAAAGATGAATGCCAAATCAAACATAAAATTATAGAAATGTATCATAGGATTGTATAAGGAGATCAATTTTATTTAGATAGGAACTATCTATTTTTTAACCGGATCTCTGAGCTCTGGGCAGAGGAATTATTTTGAGGTTAGACCATGTGATGCTTTTACAGTACACTTAAAAAAAATTTTTTTTAACAAAGACATTTCAAAGTGTCTAAATTAGAACCTTCCTTAAAAACCCCAGAGTAGCCTCTGTTGCAATAGCTATTAATGAAGAAAACAAAATTCATTCAACTGAGAGGAAAAAAACTTTTGCTCAAAAATAAGACAGGGTCTTAGGAGGACAAAAAAAAAAACAACAAAAAACAAAAAAAAACCCATGAAGGCCTTTTAAATACAAACACTCACACACACACACATACACACACACATCTTGGATATTAGCTTTTAATTATGATGACTTGTAACCACTGAGCTCCTTTAAAAAAATCTTTTTAAATCTCATTACTATATTCCAGCTAGGACAAACTGCTGCTATTTCAGCAGTACCAAGTATCAAACCAGAAAGGGTTTGATTTAGGAACCAAACCCAGGCTGTCGTGGTGGAAAAAAAAAGAAGGCAGAACTTTAGCTATCAAACTGCCGTATGGGGTAATATCCATTTCAGTTTGTCCTGGCTAGCAAAAAGGTGGCCTCATTATGTAAATAAAGCCTCTTTAGTAGTCAAAATAAAAAACCTTTCCTCTTTTTGTTTTCCTTGGTTGGCCATTTTTCTCCCCCACCATACCACCTTTTTGTGTGTGTACGGGAATTTAGCCACTTCAGAGGCCTTCTTCCCTATAATTTGGAATCTCCTTGGGGATTTGACAAAGTCAGATAGAGTTGATTAAACCCAATGGGAAAAAAGACCGAAACAACAAACAAACAGTTAAGCAAAACAAATGATGGCACAACTTAGAAGATCACTGAGTGCTCTAATGGTAAGGAGAAATTAAGACTAGCTGGTTGCTAGTCTTTTTTTTTTTTTTTTTTTGAGACGGAGTCTCGCTCTGTCGCCCAGACTGGAGTGCAGTGGCCGGATCTCAGCTCACTGCAAGCTCCGCCTCCTGGGTTTACGCCATTCTCCTGCCTCAGCCTCCTGAGTAGCTGGGACTACAGGCGCCCGCCACCGCACCCGGCTAGTTTTTTGTATTTTTTAGTAGAGACGGGGTCTCACCATGTTAGCCAGGATGGTCTCGATCTCCCGACCTCGTGATCCGCCCGTCTCAGCCTCCCAAAGTGCTGGGATTACAGGCTTGAGCCACTGCGCCCAGCCTAGTCTTAAATTTAACCAAGACAAACCCTAATTCAGGTACTTACCTAGGGATGGGTCTCAGGCTGTAGACTGCTCTCTACCACCCTAGAAGCAGGGAAAAAACCTCATCTTCCCTGTCAGAAGGGAGCTCAAACTCCATAAAGGAATTATCTGCCTTCCACCATCATGGAAACAGGAAATCTTGCCTTCCTTGTTGGAAGCAAGTAAAACTCCAAAAAAAGAGGAGTTGTATTAGCTTAGTGATTTGGGGACCCAAGATTTATTTTCCTTTCACATGCATTATTGGCAATAAAAACATTACAGATTCTGGACTGAATAAAATATTAGGACAACACTAGTCTGGCAGATCAGGAGGTTTCTATCACGGACAAATTCCAGCACAGAAGAGATGGTAAGGATTAATTAATGTGACAGCTATTAACTGAGTGATTACAATGAGCCAAGCAACAGTCTCCCATTTGCAATACAACAAAGTTAAGAACAGAAAAAGATCCCTGACTTCACGGGCCTTATATTCTCATAGACAGATATAGATATTAAGCAATAAATATGTAAATAAGTAAATTCTATGGTATATTAGAAAGTGATAAGTGTTACAACAAAAACTAAAGAAAGATGATGAAATATGAGAGTTTGTAGGGGGAGGGAACAGCAGGTTACAATTTTAAATAGGGTGCTCAGGGTAGGCCTCATTGAGAGGGTGGTATTTTAACAAGCACCTGAAGAAAGTAAGGGAGGTAGCCATGTACAAAGCTGGGGCAAGTGGGCTCCAGTCAGAGGAAACAATCAGTGCAAAGGACCTGAAATGGGAGTGTAACTGAAGGAACATACCAGGCAAGTAGGACTGAAAGCAAATGAGTCAGGGAGAGAGATGAAGTGAGGTAGAGGGAGGAGGGGGGCGCAGATGATAGGTTTTGTTGGCCATTTTAAGTCCTTTGACTTTTCTCTGAAGGGAACGGTGAGCTATTTATTGGAGAGTTTTGAGCAGAAGAATGATATAATCTGACTTACATCATACAAGTATCTCTTTGGCTCTGTCAAGTTGAGGCATGCATTTGACTTGAACCAAAGCTCCCCTTCAGATGATCTTACATTTCACATCTAGATAAGGAAATGAACAAAGGAAATATGGAGATGTGTCACAAGCAGCAAGAGAAGGAAAGTTTAAAACCAGCTAGGGGCTGCTCTGCCTATGGAGTAGCCATTCTTTATTCCTTTACTTTTCTAACAAATTTGCTTTCACTAAAAACAAACAAACAAACAAACGGCTAGCGAGTCAGCTATGGAGAGGTTTGTTTTGAACAATCCCATGGAAAAATTCCAGAAATGTTTCCCAACGTGTAATAAGCTTTTGTGCAGTGATTGTCCATTTTTGTGCCCTAGAAAGGGTACCTACGTCAAGAGAGCCACTCCAAGGATGTTAAACAGGCCCCACTTAGCAGAGTACAGGCTCCTCTAGTGGGCAACACAGAGCCAGAGGCCTTAACACCTCAGTTCACCTTTTTTTTGGCTAATTCCAGCTGCTTTTTTTTCCTAAACAGGAAAGAAACTGCCTTCCAACAAGCAAAGTATACCTCAAAACTCATTCACAGCACCAACTTGATCAAGGCACTGGCACAGAACACTTTTATTAAAATAATCTATATCATCATTCACTCAAAGGACATTTATCAAACAATTGCCATGTGCTAGGGACTTTTCTAGATGCTGGGGATTCAAAGAGGAAGATTCCTTCCTGTCTTCATATTGCTTATACTTTAATCAAAGCACCAATTTATACATTAAAAGTGTTTATAGACTATAAGTGCTTTTCTAGATATAGGAGTCAAAGGCTCTGAGGAGAGAGTAATTTACATTATCTGAAGAATGGGGAAAAACGTCATGAACCGGATTTCACTAGAGCTGCATTTTGAAGTTGTGGAAATTATGATATACTCAGGAAATGTTGTCTTCTCTAGGATGGAATATGAAGTTAATGGGGAACAGTGGCAGAAAGGCAGATCAACGTCATATAACAAAGGGTCTTAAATTCCTTGCTAAGAAAAGCAGAGTGAACACTTTTAGGCAAAAGCAGAAGAATCCCATAATTATTTATATCTCTTAGGTAATTTTCAGCAGTGTCAAAGTAGACTTGAGAATCACAATGAAGTTTCTTTCTTTTTTCTCTGTTTTGACCCTGTAAATCATGGGTGTAGAGATTAGGAGTTTCTCCTCTGGAGACTCAATGGGGGGATACCCTAATAGGTGGAAAGACAAGGGATTAAAATAGAAATCTTTCAGTGGCAATAGAGGAGCTGGGATAGATGAAAAGATTTCAGGAATACAGTGTGGTAAATATGTCACTTGCACTCTATATGATTGTCACCCCAAATCATAGGTGAGGCTCTGACTCCCCTGGCAAATGGCATGTGTCCGAGCTGTTTCCTAACCTAACACTGTAGACATACGTTCATTCGGATGCCCATTAGATTACTAGATTCTTTAAAGCAGGGCTCATATCTTTTCATCTCAGTATTCCTAAAGCCTTCCAAGGACAGGGCACAAGGTGGGCTGTATGTTCGTTGAATGAGTGGAAAATAGGCATTCCTAGACGAAGATGACAAGCTATCTCTAAGTGTAAGCATTTGTTGTTGTTTTGTTTTTTCTCTTTCTTTCCTTTTTCTTTTGAGGTGGAGTCTCGCTCTGTCACCCAGGCTGGACTGCAGTGGCCTGATCTCAACTCACTGCAACTTCCGCCTCCTGTGTTTGAGCGATTCTCCTGCCTCAGCCTCCCAAAGTGCTGAGATTACAGGCGTGCACCACCACACCCTGCTAATTTTTGTATTTTTAGTAGAGACGGAGTTTCGCCATGTTGGCCAGTCTGGTCTCGAACTCCTGACCTCAGGTAATCCACCCACCTAGGTCTCCCTGAGTGTTGGGACTTCAGGCGTGAACCACAGTGCCTGGCTTTAGTGTAAGCATTTGCATTAATGGTTCAATGATAGCAAGACAGTATGTTTTTTGATCAGGGTTCAACCTAACCTTTCCTTGCATTTTTATAAACAGCTTTTATTAATTTGCCAAACTTCCCATCTGACAAATAGCCATAGAGGCTAGAGTACTAACTTCAAAGTACCTTTTTTCCTTAGCTGATTTTATCGAGTGGTTCTGTGCCATGGAGTGTTCTGAGAAGACGTTAGAAAAGGAGAAGGACCGGTTTCCATATCAATTGGATGGTGACAGGGAACCTGATTCAAGTCCCTAAATCTCAACTACACGCGGGCGTTCCGGAATGAAAACGCTTACGTTCCAATTTCCGGCTGGACCCGCAATATGTTACCGTGGATCGATTGCTTTTGCCTGGCAGATACTCCTCAGGAGAGGACCGGTCACCCATTGGCCCAGGAAGGTGGCGGGTCCGTGACGTCCTCATCTTGGCAGGTGCTTGGGCCGCTGAGATTCCGGAGGCCGCGCTGGGTCTGCCTGGTAGGTGTCCAGTCAGCCGGAGATGTAATCACTTTTGCACCCCAGGCAGTGCGCTAGACCACGATCCTGTGCTACGGAGGCCCATGATGATGTGGAGTTGAAGAGGCGGCAGCCAGGAGGCTTGAGAAAGTGTGGGGCGGGGATTTGGAAGGGATGGGGCCACCTGCTGGGCAGTCTGGAGATTGCAGGGAATCTCTTCTAAGTGAGACCAGGACAGGGACCCTGCCTCGATGGACGGAGAGTTTTTAGACAGTTCTTTTTATTGTCAAGGGTGAGAGACTGGCAGGAGACAACAAAATTAACTGACCTCGGGTCAGATTTTAACCTAAGTCTTGATGATTACAAAACCTGCATTTTTCTTATTACAGTAGGACGCTTCCCAGGATCACTGGGACTAAATGTGGTTCTTTAACTGTACCATTTTGGGCATCTTCCACGGGTCAGTTTCCTGGTCTGTGAAATGGGCGTATTCGTACTTCACATCGTTGTAGAGATGTATAAAGTGCTTAGCCGAATGTCTGCCAAATGGTGGGGGCTCCCAAAGTGATAGCTGTGTTGTCATTTGTTTCTACAACTCTTTTGTATGTACCTTTAGTATATTACTGTTGGCATGATCTTAGATTTTGTTTCTTGTATAATTGTGTCCCCTTCTACCCTGAAAGCCCTGAGGACCTTGTCCCATTGTTAAAGGGAATGTAGGTTGACTTAGGTATAACAATGGAAAGATTAAACCTTGGAATTTGTCAGACCCAAGTTGAAATACAAACAATGCCTTTTATGTGCTTTTTTTCCCCCCCAAATGGGCAAGTTGTTTGCTTTTGCAACCCTCAATCTTGTCCATTTGGATAAAGCTTTGAAACAGGAGCTAGGCCTTCCAGTGTGAGTTAGGTCCAGTTGTACTAACAAGGCCACTTCATTTACACACAACATAAGTATTACTTTTGGAAGGGTTATGAATCTTATCTTGGTAGCCTGCCAAATATGCTAATTAACTTGTTGGCACAAATGGAGCCAGAAAGACCAAAAACATTAGCTTCAATGCTCTTTATTCCAACAAAACTATTTCCTAGAATGAACTCAGGTCATAGGTCTTTTCCCATATAGGAATCTTGTGTAAAAACAGCATATTATCACATAAATGCCATAATTACTATAACATCTTCAAGGTGGATTATTTTCTTTAGTAAATATTAGTAATCTTTGTGCAACAACATACTGAAGAAGGCTTTAAAGTACCAGATATAAATGCCCATCAATGGAAGACTGGATAAAGAAAATGTGGTACATATACACCGTGGAATGCTATGCAGCCACAAAAAAGAATGAGATCATGTCCTTTGCAGGAAAATGGAGTGGAGGCCATTATCCTCAGCAGACTGACACAGGAAAACCAGTACCACCTGTTCTCACTTATAAGTGGGAGCTAAATGATGAGAACACCTGAACACGAAGGGAACAACAGACACTGGGGCCTACCTGAGAGTAGAGGGTGGAAGGAGGGAGAGGATCAGAAAAAATATCTGTAGGGTACTAGGCGTAGTACCCGGATGATGAAACAATCTGCACAACAAACCCCCGTGCACAAGTTTACCTATTTAACAAACCTGCACATGTACCCCTGAACCTAAAATAAAAGTTTTTAAAAAATAGAGCACCAGGTATATGCTAACAATCTCCTTTTCTTCTCTCTCTTTTTTTTTTGAGACGGAGTCTCGCTCTGTCGCCCAGGCTGGAGTACAGTGGCCGGATCTCAGCTCACTGCAAGCTCCGCCTCCCGGGTTTACGCCATTCTCCTGCCTCAGCCTCCCAAGTAGCTGGGACTACAGGCGCCTGCCACCTCGCCCGGCTAGTTTTTTGTATTTTTTTTAGTAGAGACGGGGTTTCACCGTGTTAGCCAGGATGGTCTCGATCTCCTGACCTCGTGATCCGCCCGTCTCGGCCTCCCAAAGTGCTGGGATTACAGGCTTGAGCCACCGCGCCCGGCTCTCCTTTTCTTCTCAATAAACCTTTTGAAAAAATATTGAATTTTCTGCTTCAGCTTCTTCCCTACCTATTCCCAAAACTCCTCTATCACCAGTGATCCACTACTTTTCACATCTAATACTTTCTCGTTTTTGTCTACCCTGACTGTTCTGCAGTATATGTTCCTTATGCACCTTCTGCTTTTTAAAAACTACTGTGTTACATAAAACCATTATGCTTAGCCTTCTCATAGCACGGTGCTGGGTTCCCAGAGGGAGCTTCTCTGGGAGGTAAAATCTGGAGACTTAGTTCCACATGAACAGGTGAAAGGTTTTTTTTAAAAATTTTTATTGTATTTTATTTTATATTTTTACCTAGCCTCAGAAGTAATCAGGTTCATGTCTCTTGCACTCTGGTAGTTACAAACAACCACTAAGGCCAGCTAAGCCCAGGTTCAAGGGTAGGGTAATTGAGATTCCACCTCTTGATGGCAGAATAGCAAGGTTACATAGCATTAAAAAATGTAGGATGGAAGCTATCTCTGGAAAAATACTATCTGCCATATACACACACACATACACGTGTATGTACATATATGTATATATATTTGTGTGTATATGTGTGTGTATTTACATACAGATAGTTTTTCTTTCTAAAGAACAACACTGTTAGTAAGTGAGTCTGAACTTTATATCTCTGCTGTTTTGTAGGAATCAAAGTTTTGCCCTTATCAGTGCTACTTCCTTTTCTCCCCATTATTTTTTGTGGTAGCCCACATAGCTACTATACACAAAAACATGAAGTAACCACTTTGTGGGCAAATTGCCATTTTATTTATTTGTTTTTTTGAAATGGAGTCTCACTCTGTCGTCCAGGCTGGAGTGCAGTGGTGCGATCTCAGCTCACTGCAACCTCTGCCTCCCAGGCGCAAGCAATTCTCATGCCTCAGCCTCCTGAGTAGCGGGAACAACAGATGTGTGCCACCATACCCGTCTATTTTTTGTATTTTTAGGGGAGATGGGGTTTCATCATTTTGGCCAGGCTGATCTCAAACTCCTAATCTCAAGTGAACCCCCTG
Source organism: Trachypithecus francoisi (assembly GCF_009764315.1). Classification (NCBI taxonomy): domain Eukaryota; kingdom Metazoa; phylum Chordata; class Mammalia; order Primates; family Cercopithecidae; genus Trachypithecus; species Trachypithecus francoisi. The sequence continues at coordinate 34,776,963 of NW_022681468.1, read as the reverse complement.
CTTTGGCTTCCCAAAGTGCTGGGATTACAGGCATGAGCCACCATGCTTGGCCCATTTGCCACTTTAAATACTTGGATGAGCAGCTAGGCTCATGTCTTTAACCTACTAAGGGAACCTGTGTAGAGAGGAAAGTGATCTGGCTTCCCTCAATCATTAAGTAAAAGATGAAGAACAGGGTGCCTTCTTTCTCTATAATTTGGGTGATACATGTAATCTCAATTTACTGGGCTTTCCTTGGAGTCCATTAGCAGGTTGCCAGTCCTTTTTAACATGCCCTGTTTTCTGAATTCCAACTAGGAAATTTTCCACCATGCGCATGTTGCTTTTCACCATTGGATAAACATTGCTTGAAATTATATTGATGGGCAGGTGCAATGTTGAATGTAACGAGGATTTTGATATTGCTATGGTAGTCTCCTAAGGTGGGCCTTACGGCCAGCAAGAGAAGGTGCTTCATATTCAAGTTGGCTTTGGTTTGCTATAATGTAGTTAGGTTAAGAGAAAGTTTCAGCAGAAAAGTGAAATTGCTAACTCTGTCCACCTCCAAGCTAATCCTACTTTCCATGGACAGTTACACCCCTAGACACGCATATGTACCTCAGTATCTTCTCAGCCCACAGTGCTTCCCAAATTTCATGCCCCCCCTTTCTATTTCTTGCAATATCTGTGTACCACCCTATTATCTGTATTAGATTTATATTGTGTTAACAAGCTCTCACAAACTTAGTGGCTAAAACAACACAAATGTATTATTTTACAATTCCTGAAATCAGACATCTGACACAGGTGTCACTGGGCCAAAATGAAGGTGTTGGCAGGGCTGCAACCCTTCCTGGAGAATCAAAGAGAAAATTTATTTCTTTGCCATTTCCAGCTTCTGGAGGCTGCCCTCATTCCTTGTTTGCATTTCTCTTCTATCTTCAAGGGCAGCAATGGCAAATTGAATCCATCTCACATCACATCACTCTGACCTCCACTTCGGCCTCCGTTTTTCACCTTTAAGGACCCTTATGATTACACTGGGACCCCCAGGATAATTCAGGATAATCTTCCTATCTTAAAGTCAGCCATCAGCAACCTTAATTCCATCTTCAACTTTAATCCCTTCCTGCCATGTAAAATAACATATTCAGTGTCCAGGGATTATAAAGTAGACATCTGCCTACAACAAGAAGATTTTATTATTATATATATCTTATATAATAAGATAATCTTATATGAAGATTTTATTATTTTAGTGTGTTGAGATATATGTGTGTATATATGTATATATCTAAAATACTTGAATAGCAATTATAAAGCCATCTACAAGTTACCACTTAACCCTTAGGTTTTTTTCAACCTTCATAATATCCGAAGCACTACTGTATTAGTCTGTTTTCATGCTGCTGATGAAGACATACCTGAAACTGGGAACAAAAAGAGGTTCAAGTGGACTTACAGTTCCACATGACTGGGGAGGCCTCAGAATCATGGTGAGAGGTGAAAGGCACTTCTTTCATGGCAGCAGCAAGAGAAAATGAGGAGGAAGCAAAAGTGCAAACCCCTGATAAACCCATCAGATCTCGTGAGACTTACTCACTATCATGAAAATAGCACGGGAAAGACTGGACCCCATGATTCAATTACCTCCCCCTGGGTCCCTCCCACAACTCATGGGAATTCTGGAAGATACAATCCAAGCTGAGATTTAAATATGGACATAGCTAAACCATATCGACTATGAACCAATGAGACCTTTAGTAGAATTCTCTACCTATCAGATAGGCAAAGATGAAAACATTTGACAATATTTACACATGATTTTGACATGTGTAAAGATGAAAACATTTGACAATGTTTACACATGTTAAACATTTACACATGATTAATGAAAATGTGTAGAAATATGCACATTCACTGTTGTTACTAATTAATTTGATGTAAATTTGAAAAGTGTACCAAAAATTTAAAATAGCTATCCTTTTTGGCCTAACATTTCCACCTCTGCAAAGTAAATATTGAGATGTTCTTTACAAGATTGTTTGTAATTTTGAAGAAAAGAGAAAAGAGATAGTATCTCTCTATATATGAATATATAGATATATCGTAATTTATATATACCATATATGCCTGGCACATATATATCTCTGATATATGTATATAGAGGTATATATAAATTATGATCTATGTATATGTTAAAATAATACCTATCCCTTTAAAAATGTATGGGTAGAGGACTTCTAGTTTTGTCCAAGGTGGAGTATCCCCATTTGTCCCTGGTATCCCCCTTTACAACTAAAAAACCCTGGAATTAACAAACAAATATAGGAAGACTCTGAAAGATGGAAAGAAGATGACAGACTACCTAGGGACTTCATAAAACTTTATTAAGAACTGAGATGAAGTTATCACCTAGCTTTTGAATAATGGATATTTCTCTCAATTCTTGTTGCATGAAGACATTTTGGTAAACAGCAAAGAGTCTTTTCCAAACAAAAAAAAATCCTTAGGGATAAATGGCAATTTCAAATCATCCCAGACCTCTACACATTTACTTCTTAGTTTTGGTGTGGATGCACTTGTGGGATGTGCATCGTAGGATGGCAGAAAACCAGAGGTCGTCCCTGGGAAGCCCAGGCTTCTAAAGAAACATTCTTGTTATAAAACTGTATCCATGTAAGTGAGTGAGAAATATAGCCATCATTTTAATTAACACATCTCTAGTTCTGCCTGGAAAGCATTTAAAGAGGTTGGTAGGACACTTGGCTCCCATAGCAGTTGCTGAGCAAATCCTTTGAAAAGCAGTGGAATTTGAATAGCTCAGAGGATGACAGAGAAGGAACATAAGGATTTTGGAAAAGAAAGATATGAGGAATCCATCATGATCCTTTTTAGCAGGGCATGCCAGGGCAAGGAAAGGAGGTCTCAGTGGACTCTCTGTCTTCCTGGATCATTTTGCTCACTTGTATCATCTAATTAGTTTTTGAAACTGCAATGATTCACTCTGGAATGACTCTGGGAGTCAAGGAGAGTGTGTCCACCTGTGTCAAATGCTTCTGAGACGTTACGTGAGAATAGGATACAGAACCGATCATTGAGTTTAGCAACATGGAGGTCATCAGGAACCTTTACTGAGGAAGAATAGGCATGAAGCCTCATTGGAGTGGATTGAAGAAAGAATGGAAAGTAAGGAAGTTAAAACAGTGGATGTGGGAAACTTCTGAGAAATATTTTGCAGTTAAGGGCGACAGAGAAGTAGAGTGGTATCCAGAGAGAGAAGACTAAGTTGGTTAGGGTCATTGATATGGTTTGGATTTGTGTCCCTACCCAAAACTGATGTTCAACAGTTAATCCCCAATATTAATTATAATATTGGATGTGGGACCCAGTGGGAGGTGACTGGATCATGGGAGTAGATTTCTCATGTATAGTTTAGTATCATCCGCCTTGGTACTGTCCTCGAGATAGTGAGTGAGTTCTCATGAGATCCGATTGTTTAAAAGTGTGTAGCACCTCCCACCTTACTCTCTTGCTTTTGCTCCTGCCATGTGAGACATCTGGTCACCCTTTGCCTTCTGCCATGATTGGAAGTTCCCTGAGGCCTCCCCAGAAGCAGAAGCCGCTACACTTCCTGTGCAGCCTGCAGAACCGTAAGCCAATTAAATGTCTTTTGTTTGTAAATTACCCAGTCTCAGGTATTTCTTTATCACAATGTGAGAATGGAGAATACAGTCATATTATGGAGAACTTTCTTTACATTGGCAAAGGGTAACCCTGAAGATTTCAGAATCAGAAAAATTGTTATAGGTGTAGGTTTGGGCTGGCAGCGATGGCCCACGTCTGTAACCCCAGCACTTTGGGAGGCCAAGGCAGGGGGATTGCTTGAGCTCAGGAGTTTGAGGCCAGCCTGGGCAATGTGGTGAGACCCCATCTCTATTTATAAAAAAATTTTTAAATAGGAGGAATAGGCTTGGAAATGGGAATGTGGCAGGAATAACTTGAAGGAAAGGGTGATGCTGAGAGACTGGTGGAACAGATGCAGCAGTAGTCCAGGAATAAAGGGATAAGAATATGAGCCTGGGTGGCAGCCACCAGGATGGAAATTAACAAAGAAAAATACAGTTAGCCAGGCATGGTGGTGTGCTACTTGGGAGGCTGAAGTGGAAGGATCGCTAGAGCCTGGGGAAGTTGAGGCTGCAGTGAGCTATGATCACACCACTGCACTCCAGCCTGGGCAACACAGGAAGATTCTGTCTCAAAAGAGTTAATGAAAGTATACACATAAATTTATGTGTGTGTGTGTGTGTTTAGAGCACACTTGTTGCTGAGAAGCTGAGAACATCCCTGTTAGAGGTCCTGGATAAGATCGTCTGGACACTTTGCTTCTTGGTCTTCAACAGCTCCCATTGCAAAGGGCAGGACTTAAGGACTTCCCTATTTGTGTCTCTTTACAGAGACCCCAAAGGGCAGGACCATTATACACATAATCAAAAGTTGCCCTTTGCTCTGGTGAATGTCAGCTTAAACTGCTGGGCTCTTGGGCCTTTGCTCTGCAGTTCTACTCTATGGTCATCTTGAATTCGTCAGCTTTCACATTCTCCCCTACACATCTCTGGTCCTCAGCCTACCAACTCTCCTGACATTCCTTCATGTCGGTGCTGGCTCGCTCTCTGCCTCCAAAGCTATTTAGAGTTCAGGCACCTGCCCTCCTTGTTGCTCCCACCCAGAGATGCTCACTTCTGAATTAGCTCTGTTTGTAAGGAAGCACTATTTAGCCCTTTTGGAAGGGGAGCTGCTCAGGCTCTGGCAGTACAGCACTTTAATGTTTCATGTTTCCCACCTTCTGCTCTTCCTGGGTGCACAGATGCTTCCTTAAAGGGATGGGGAGGCTGAGTGAAGGCACGCGCAAGGACAGACTCACATGGCATTGGGCACACTGCCGTTGCCACTCAGGCATCATGGTTAACTCCAACACAGGATGTCTAGTTCCTTCATTGCTTATGGAGACTTGCTTTCCCTCCCTCTAGCTTGGCTACTCTCACCATCACGTAGGAATGAATATATTTTAACTCTAAGTGTAAACCCCAATAGTTATTTCCCAGAGGACTCTGAGCTGCACATAAAACCCAGAATATGGCGAGGCTTATGTTGTGTAGAATCATCCGTTCAAGGACAATTAAAAGAAATGTTGTCAGGAAGCCTCCTCTCACCTGGCACTCGTCTACTACCTTGGGCAAGTTATTTAACCATTCCAGGTCTCATGTCCCTCACCTGGTGAGGATGAAGTGAATAAATATAGATGAAGCATTCAGAACAATGCCTGGCATTTTGGCTCTGTTCCAGATAAGGAGGGGGTCTAATCACACGTGTATACTGCACATCAAATGTTTACATACAAGCACAGCTGCTTCGACTGACGGAGATCCACTTGGCCAGAGTCTTACAGAAGTGAGACTGGAGTTTAGGTGAAAATGTTTCCAGATGCTGCCACTCCTTTCTTATTTGGTTTTTTGTTGTTGTTTATTTGTTTCCTGGATGCCCTGGGTGTGAGTGCTGCCTATAGGAAGATTCTGCACTCCTCTTAGCCAGGAGAAAGAAGGCAAGTGGCACTAGGGCAGGAAAGCTTGCTGAGGAGGAGAGGTAGGGAAAATGTGAATGCGAACAGCCTAGGACTGCTGTTGGAGATCTCCCTCTCACATTGGACATTATCTGCAAAGTCGCTTTCTGTGCACAAACACCATGTGGTGGGAGTAATGGGGACTTTAAAAGGCAGGCTGATGGCTGGGCTCACGCCCATAATCCCAGCACTTTGGGAGGCCAAGGCGGGCGGATCGCGAGGTCAGGAGATTGGGACCATTCTGGCTGATATGGTGAAACCCCGTCTCTACTAAAAATATAAAAATTAGCCAGGTGTGGTGGCAGGCGGCTGTAGTTCCAGCTACTCCGGAGGCTGAGGCAGGGGAACTGCTTGAACCCAGGAGGTGAAGGTTACAGTGAGCCGAGATGGTGCCACTGCACTCCAGCCTGGCAACAGAGCAAGACTCTGCCTCAAAAAAACAAAAATCAAAAAACAAAAAACAAGGCAGGTGGACATCTATGGCAGACAGTGAAAGCTCTGTGAGAAAGGGACTGAGCAAGGGGCATCATATGTATCCAAGGAAACAATGCCAAATAGCCCCAGCTGGGGCTTGACAAGAGGAAGCTGGCTGGACCCAGAGCTCTGGGGAGAATGGGGAGGTGTTTATAAAGTAGAGGTATTCAGCTCTGTGTTTATGAACTCTCAGATGGAAATGAAGAAACCTGGAACTGTGTGTGTGTGTGTGTGTGTGTGTGTGTGTGTGTGACAGAGAGAGGAAATATGAATGAACAAGTTGGAGTGACCTTTAAAACACGGCTAAGACTGATTTAAACCACCATTCCTGAACTGCAGAAATTCCAAATCCCTCCCTAAGATTTCTGTGAATTTCTAGATGGGCCCATGTCCGCTAGGATCCCCCATTGACTCCACATTCCAGTTCCACTGAGTGCATTCCATTTACAGATAATTTCCACACCCTGTTTACCAGCCTGCTGAAGTTAGAATCTAGTTTTGCCTCTTACCTGCTGTGTGACCTTGGACAAATCACTTAACCTCTCTGCTTCTGGTGCCTCACTCACAAAATGGTGCAAATACAATTGCTTACCTTATCGGTTTGCATTGAGTATTATTAAATAAGATAGTTACTATAAAGCATTTAAACATGTTAGTGTATGTATGGAGTTTAGAATTCCACTTGGCACATAATCAACATTTTAACATTATTATTATTATTATGCTGAGGTGATTATTATGCATTAAAACAGCCGTTGAACTCAGCCTCTTTTCTTTCCACTCAAAACAGCCCTCTCCAAAGGGTCTGTGTGTGTTTATGTGTGTGTGTGTTTATGTGTGTGTTTGTGTGTGTTTATGTGTGTTTGTGTGTGTGTTTATGTGTGTGTTTATGTGTGTGTGTTTATGTGTGATTTTGTGTGTGTTTATGTGTGTGTGTTTATGTGTGTGTTTGTGTGTGTTTTTTTGTGTGTGTTTATGTGTGTGTACAGAAGACTTTATTAAATACTAGAGTGATGAAGACGTTTTCATTTAATTTGTGCCAACAGTGTGTAATTTCAGGGTATGTATTTAATGATTGTGTTCCTAAAAGCTCCTCAGACATTTCTAGTTTAAACTCACCCTTTTCTCATTCCTCCTGCTTTCCATATGGCTAATCTTTGTGAATGCAAAGTAATTGAGCTACCTGTTACTCCACCTTTAGCTCTACTGACTCATGTTCTCAGGGTCTCATCTTCCACCCCCAATCTGTTTATCAAGAATTGCCTTAAGCATAGGTATTTCCTTTGTTCATATACACAGTAGACACAGTTCCTTGTGGTTCTCATGAATTCTTTAATATCGAAGTATGTTCAAAGCAATCTGATTAATTATTTTATCATTTGAACTTTTACTCCGGCTGCAGTTTTTCTATAAATCCACATTTTCACACTTTAGGCTGCAAAAGTAATACAAGAGACCGTGAGTCCCTAGAGAGCAGAGATCAAACCACTTTCATCGTTATACTCACAGCAGTACCCAGTTGGTGGCTCAAAAATTGATATACATTTGTATTTCATTGTCTATATCTTTTTTTTTTTTTTGAGAAGGAGTCTCGTTCTGTCACCAGGCTGGAGTGCAGTGGTGCAATCTTGGCTCACTGCAACCTCTGCCTCCCGGGTTCAAGCGATTCCCCTGCCTCTGCCGCCCAAGTACCTGAGACTACAGGCGCCCGCCACCATGCCTGGCTAATTTTTTGTATTTTAGTAGAGACGGGAGCTCACCATGTTTGCCACGATGGTCTTGATCTTCTGACCTTGTGATCTGCCCACCTCTGCCTCACCAAAGTGCTGGGATTACAGGCCTGAGTCACAGTGCCTGGCCATCTATATCTTTTCAGTAGGAATGAAATACCTTTTTCTGGGAGAAGGCTTCAAGCCTGGCGTTCATTTGCAATTAGTAGATACACAGGTGCGGGATTTCTTCACTATCAGGTCAGTAAAGTAAATGATTCCTTTTGGGCTCAACTAGATAAAGGCCCAAATGATATCTGTTCCACCATATAATCCCAGGAACTTTTGATCATCACAAGGAATTCTCATTCTTTTCACTCCACAGGATTTGGTTTATAACTTTGTGTTGTTATAATTAACCTCCTTGATACTTGATTTTTCTGTGGCATAGTAAATAAGTTCAATTTCTTTTTCTTTTTTTTTAGGAAAATATATTTATTAATGTTACACCAGCAGTGATACAAAAAGTCTAAACAGAAAAATGTTCTTTTTTGTTTTAAACTTTTATTTTAGGTTCAGGGGTACATGGGCAGGCTTATTATACAGGTAAGCTCATGTCACAGGGGTTTGTTGTACAGATCGTTTCATCTCCCAGGTATTAGGCCCACTACCCAATAGTTATTTTTTTCTGCTCCTCTCCCTCCTCACCCCCCACCCTCAAGTAGACCCCAGTGTCTGTTGTTTCCTTCTGTGTGTCCATGTGTTCTTATCATTCAGCTCCCACTTATAAGTGAGAGCATGCAGTATTTGGTTCTCTGTTCCTGCATTCGTTTTCTAGGGAAAAATGACTTCTATTTCTACTATGTTTAACATTGTGACTGTGGTTATTCCTCCCAGTGGGGTATTCCTGGGAGAAGAAAAGATAAAAGAAACAGTTTCTAAAAGGGAAAAGTGACGTTTTCTCCATAGACGTGTTATTTCTAGAACGGCAGATGTCTCTTTGTTTCATATACAATTTTGTTTAAAAAATTTTTTGTAGCCGGGCACGGTGGCTCATGCCTGTAATCTCAGCACTTTGGGAGGCTGAGGTGGGCAGATCTCTTGAGGTCAGGAGTTCGAGACTAGCCTGGCCAACATGGTGAAACCCTGTCTCTACTAAAAATACAAAATTAGCCAGGCGTGGTGGTGGGCGCCTGTAATCCCAGCTACTCAGGAGGTGGAGGCGGGAGAATTGCTTAAACTCGGGTGGTGGAGATCGCAGTGAGCCAAGATCGTGCCACTGCACTGTAGTCTGGGAGACAGAGCAAGACTCAGTCTTAAAAAAAAATTATAATAAAGAGTCTGACATCTGACTCTACTTTATGTTTCATCCTGACATTTTTTTTTTTTTTTTTTTTTTTTGAGACGGAGTCTGGCTCTGCCGCCCAGGCTGGAGTGCAGTGGCCAGCTCTCAGCTCACTGCAAGCTCCGCCTCCCGGGTTCACGCCATTCTCCTGTCTCAGCCTCCCGAGTAGCTGGGACTACAGGCGCCCGCCACCTCGCCCGGCTAGTTTTTTGTATTTTTTAGTAGAGACGGGGTTTCACCGTGTTAGCCAGGATGGTCTCGATCACCTGACCTCGTGATCCGCCCGTCTGGGCCTCCCAAAGTGCTGGGATTACAGGCTTGAGCCACCGCGCCCGGCCCATCCTGACATCTTTTAAACCTTGCCTCTTATTCTTTCCTTCTTTCCCACATATGGAAAACTGATTAAAAAAGAAAAAAAGCCCAGGTGGTGTCTTCTTTGGTACCAGTAGGAAGTTCAAACAATGCCTAGGAACGGTTGACTTAGTCTCACTCTGCCGTCACCATAAAAACCCCAACCCAAACCACTTTCTCTGCTTTCTCAACCCATTTTGGGGCCTGCTGGGGAGCCACCTCTTTCCCCAGAAAGCCTTATTATGTGAGTATTAAATCTTTTCATACTCTCTTAGTAGGGGGTAGTTTACAACAAATTTCAGGTAGAGATCCATCTTGATTCTACAGAGTGTCCACAACAATTTTATTAAATATTTAATGCACACAAAGAAGTATTCATATGTTTATTTATATGCTTACAGTAGAAAAGTAGCTGTCTTCGTCTGTTTCTGCTACTATAACAAGATGCTTTAGGCTGGGTAATTTGTAAACAACAGAAATTTCTTTCTTACAGTTACAAAAACTGGGAAGTCCAAGATTGAGGTGCCAGTAGGTTCAGTGTCTCGTGAAAGCTGCTCTGTGCTTCCAAGACGGTGCCTTGTTGCTGTGTCCTCAGATGGTGGAAGGGACAGAGGCTGTGCCCTCACGTAGCAGAAGAGATGGAAGTGCCAGGCAGCTCTCCGAAGCTTCTTTTAGGAAATCATTAATCCCAGTCACCAGGACGGAGACCAAATGACTTAATCACTTCCCAAAAGACTCCACCTCTTAATATCATCACAGTGGGGATTAAGCTTCAATGTAAGGATTTGGGAGTGACACAAACATTCTCAAGCCATAGCAGTAGCAATGATATATAAAAAAGCTCTAGAAGTATCATAAGAAATAGGACATTATATTTGCATTGCTTCTCCCTGATTTCATGCTTTGCTCTCCCTAAACCCATCCCCACTGCATCTCATCAGAGTATTAATTAGTCTGAGTTTGTTATTTGTTTATCACTCCCTTTGTTTCACTTTATTTTATGTTTACATTTTAACACAGATGTGAGTATTTATTTATTTATTTATTTATGTATTTATTTATTTGACATGGAGTTTTGCTCTTGTTGCCCAGGTTGGAGTGCGATGGCGCAATCTCGGCTCACTGCAGCCTCTGCCTCCCAGGTTCAAGCGATTCTCCTGCCTCAGCCTCCCGAGTAGCTGGGATTACAGGCATGTGCCACCACGCCTGGCTAATTTTGTATTTTTAGTAGAGATGGGGTTTCTCCATGTTGGTCAGGCTGGTCTCGAACTCCTGACCTCAGGTGATCTGCCTGCCTCGGCCTCCCATAATGCTGGGATTATAGGTATGAACCACTGTGCCTGGCCAGATGTATTTATAAATTGTGTGTGCGTGTGTGTGAGATTTTTTTTTGAGTTCAGGTCTTACTATGTTGCCCAACCTGGTCTTGAACTCCTGAGCTCATGGGATCCTACTGCCCCAGCGTCCTGAGTAGCTGAGATTACAAGCATGTGCCACCATGCCTGGTTTATGTTTACTGATTCATTATAACTGAAATCTTATGGTATATACTATTTGGGGACTTTTTCTTCTCAATGTCATCTTTGAAAGTTTTCTTCATATTGATTTTTGTAGCTGCATGCATTCATTGTCTCTACCATATTGTATGTCCATTGTCCATAAGTAATTTATGAAATATCCTTTCAGTGGACATGTTGGATTTTTCCCCTTATCTTTTAATCTTACATATAGTATTACTATGAGCATTCTTGTACACCAGCTGTGGTGAAAATGGGCAAGTTTCTCCAGCATATATGCCCAGGAATGGAATTTCTGGATCATACACTATGCACAGCTTTAACACATTTGATGATGACAAATCGATGTTCAAAGAGGCTATACAAATTTACATTCTCTTTTCATATCTAACCATTTGGATAAACAATTTTCCTAGCACCATTTGTTGAAGGATTCTTAGTCTACTGAGCCACAGTATCACCTCTGCCATAAACCAAGTTTGCATACATACATGGTTTCTGAGTTCTCTATTCTGATCTATTTATTAGTCTGTTTTCATCTGTTTCTGTACAAGTGCAATGCAGGCTTATGAATATAGCTTAGTTATAAACTTTGATATCTAACAGAATAAGACTCCCACTTTATTCTTTTCCTTTAGTAGTATCCAAACTATTCTTGACCCTTTGTTCTGTAAAAATTTTAGACACAACTTATTGATCCACTGACCCCCAAAACCCAAAACTTGTTAAGCTTTCGATTGGCATTGAATTGAATCTATAAATCAGTTTGAGGAAAATTATATCTTTGCATTATTGAGTCTACCTATGTATAAACATGGCATAACTCCCCATTTATGGAAGTCTTCTCCAATGTCCTTCAGTAAAGTGTTAGAGTTTCCCCCCAGGAAAAGCTTGTACATTTTTGGTTTTATTTATTCCTAGCTGTCTTATTTTTATATGCTATTGTAAATGTAATCTTTTTAAAATTAAGATATTTAAATTGTCTGTGGATTTGATGGTGCTTGATGGTATATATGAAAGAACTGACATGCGTGTCTTGGTTTTGATTCAAAATACATAACCTTGTAAGAATCCCTCATTCATTACAATATTTTATGTAGAAATTATTTTGGTTTTTATCTGCACCTCTGAAAAACAACAGTATTTCCTTTTGTTCCTTTCTGGTCCTTGTAACTTTTAACTCTTGTGGTTTATTTTTTATTTTTATTTTTTGCTTTCTACTGGCTAGGATTTTAAATACAGTGTTCTATAGCAATGTCTTGTTCCTGATTGTAAAAGAGAAGGTTTTTACCATTAAGTACATATGTAGACTTCTGTAGATACTTTACACTGGCTAGTGGTTATCCTGAGAGTGCTCGTTGGTTGCCTGACAATGCACTTTCTGGGACTGGGAGAACTGCTTCTCTCCAACTTTTCTACCTCTACATGGCATAGCTATTTTTGGGAATAATCATGAAATGAAACAAATAATTAATGGCCAGGAAACTTTAAATAGTGAACATTTTCTTTTCTTTCTTTCTTTTTTTTTTTGAGACGGAGTCTCGCTCTGTCACCCAGGCTGGAGTGCAGTGGCTGGATCTCAGCTCACCGCAAGCTCCGCCTCCCAGGTTCACACCATTCTCCTGCCTCAGCCTCCCAAGTAGCTGGGACCACAGGCGCCCGCCACCTCACCCGGCTAGTTTTTTGTATTTTTTTTTTTTTTTTAGTAGAGACGGGGTTTCATCGGGTTAGCCAGGATGGTCTCGATCTCCTGACCTCGTGATCTGCCCGTCTCGGCCTCCCAAAGTGCTGGGATTACAGGCTTGAGCCACCGCGCCCGGCCATGAACATTTTCTTTTACTGACCCTTGTATGGTCATGTCAGTAAAAATAAATAAATGAAAATAAAGATGCCATTTCAAAAAAGGAAGAGAGTGAATTTTTTTCCATTGACCTTTCCATATACAATCATACCAATGGAAAAAGTTTTTAAAAATAAAAAGTAAAATGAATAGAGTGGTACCAAAAGAATAGGGTAGTGAAAAGGTAATAAATTAATACTAATTAAATATATTAATATATATTTTTAAAACACATAGGAAAACTTACTTCATATTGGCCTATCATATAAGTAAACCATGACATTACAGTTTCTGTTTTCTTGAGTTTTAACTTCCACAGATTTGTCCATGACTTCAACAAAATTGATCTTCACATACTTACGCTCAAAGGATAGTACACCCAGATTTATCCATTAATTTTTTATTTATTTTAACTTCAAAAGTTTTGCTAATATGAAAATTGAAGATAATAAAATAGTTAAGAAAAGCTTTACACAAAAGATAAGCAGAGATTCATAAGAATCTAATTTCACAATAAAAATAAAAAATTTCAAACTGTCCATGTCTTTATTTTTTTGGTATCAACTCTACCAGTTTTGAAATATGTCTATAATCTAAAATTCTAAACACAAATAAAAATGTTATCTTATCACAAAGAATAACAGAATTTAAGTAACTCAAGTTTTGTTTCTTTGTCTTTACAATCATTGTACTATAATTGTTTTTTATTTTTTATTTTTATTTATTTTTTTAAATTTTATTTTATTATTGTTATACTTTAAGTTCTGAAATACATGTGCAGAACGTGCAGGTTTGTTACATAAGTATACATGTGCCATGGTGGTTTGCTGCACCCATCAACCCATCATCTATGTTACGTATTTCTCCTTATGCTATCCCTCCCTCCCCTAGCCCCCAAACCCCCGACGGGTCCTGGTGCGTGACGTTGCCCTTCCTGTGTGCATGTGTTCTCATTGTTCAACTCCCACTTAGAGTGAGAACATGCAGTGTTTGTTTTTCTGTTCTTGTGTGTTAGTTTGCTGAGAATGATGGTTTCCAGCTTCATCCAAGTCCCTGCAAAGGACATGAACTCATCCTTTTTTTTTATGGCTGCATAATATTCCATGGTGTATATGTGTCACATTTTCTTTATTCCGTCTATTATTGATGGGTGTTTGGGTTGGTTCCAAGTCTTTGCTATTCTGAATAGTGCTGTAATAAACATATGTGTGCATGTGTCTTTATAGCAGCATGATTTCTAATCCTTTGGGTATATACCCAGTAGTTGGATTGCTGGGTCAAATGGTATTTCTGCTTCTAGATACTTGAGGAGTCACCACAGTATCTTCCACAATGGTTGAACTAATTTACACTCCCACCAACAGTGTAAACGTGTTCCTATTTTTCTACATCCTCTCCAGCAACTAAAACTCACATATAAAACAGAAAATAGCAAGGATATAAATTTTGTCACACAAAAATGTGTTGCATGTTATAGTTATAAAGAGTTATAGGATGCTAATGTTTTCTGGATTATTTAGGAAAGATTTGATAATGGAAGTGGAATTTGATCTTGCCCTAGAAAGTTACTGTAATTCAGTTCAATGGGGAAAGTGATTAGACAGTCTAGACCAATGCAATGGCACCAGCAAAATTATGAACCTGTGCTGTCAGGGGACGTAGACTGGAGGTGAGGAGACAACCCAATTCCAATCATATTGAATTTGGAAATGAGTATAGAAATGGTAGGATCAGAGCAAGATATTCTTGAGAGCCTATTATTATTTCTCTAAGAAGTTAAAGATCCTTGTTGCTAAGCAGCTAAATCTAAAATTTAGTCACCTGAGAGACAAAAGGGGGAGGGCTTACATTTCCCTTTGTTCTGTGGTCACAGCTACAAACCTTTGTTCATTAATAAAGGGTGGTACAAACCATCTAGACAGAAAGCGCCATGGAAACTACTGTTTCTTCTGATGGTAAGTCATTCATCAAGTTTGGTTTCAGTTTGGTTGGGCCTGAGGGGATTGCTGGGTGCAGGACTTTTAGTTTTAAAACCAGGACAGTCCTGGGAAAATCAGAATGAGCTGGTTGCCCCAATTGCCAGTAAGGAATAGGTAAAGTAGTAGAAGATGAAGATACAGTTGAGTGTGGGGAAAATTGATAGAAACAGTCCTTAAGTATGTGGGAGAGATGACCTGGAACCATGAGGGGTTGCTACCTGAATCTGGGGGAGGATCACATTTCCACTGAGACTGGAGAGGGAGTGAGGTAGAGAAGAGGTAGATATAGGTGGATTCAGATGATGAAAGTCCCAGAAACAATTTTGCTTTGAATTTGGCATATATATATATATATATCTCCTCAAGATATATATATATATATATATGCTCGAAAAGGGCAATATGGCATAGGAGGTATATATATATATATACACACACACACACCATATTTCAGAGAAAGAAATCCATTTTATATTGTGACATTGTGGCCTTACACACACTTACACCCCAAATATTTGGCACTGTGTGTGCAAGAGTTGCTAAGGATCTTCTAGGGATGCCTTCTGATATTTCTGTTCTATTTCCTTAAGGAAAAAAACCTGCAGGCTATAACTAGCTGAATTACTTCCATGACTCTCTAATGGGACAGATACTAGTGACAGACAGATAGGAAAACAGTGCTTTAAGGCATTGGAATAAGAGAGAAGATGGGTAGAGAGGGGTCTTGATGAATTTGAAATAGCTGTGGGGAAGGGAAGAGTTTATCACACATGCAGAAGAGGGCTGTTGGCTCACTTGACAGTCCACTGATGCTAGAGGACATGGATTTAGAGTGGTACCACCTCACAGTATCCCTGGTAGAATGATGGTACTTCAGGAGCTTTGGTCTCTGTAAGTCCTAGGAATGAAGACAATGAGTCTGGCTTACAGATTTTTTTCTCTGTTACTCTCAGAAGTTATTCTCTGTTATTGCCTGCTCTCATGCTGAGCTCCAAGAAAAGAATAATATGACACGGGTTTGTGTAGCTTATCAGTCCTTTCCACAACATTATATCTTTGATTAGTTTTTCCCATTTTCAATCCTCCCAACCACAACAACTGTCACTCCATAATAAGTAGAAAACATATCAAGAGAGATACCGAGAGCAAATCTGGCCGTTAGAATTTCCTCCCAATTCAGAGACCTTTGTTCTTGGAAGTTTTGTCTATGAACTTTGCTTTTCTCTTCCATGCTACTTGCACCTCGTGGAATAAGGTGCCTAACTTGCAGCAGTGAAAACCGCCCGGATGAATCCAGCCTCTTTAGGCAAGTTGATGGCAAGGATCATGTTCAGACTGAAACAAGTTTCCCTCTTCCAGCATCCACATAGCCAGTCTAGGACAAGAAAAGGAAAAACCTTAAATACTTTATATTTCAAAGGAAAGGTACTTGGTTAACTAACTCTACTGTGATTGAGAGACAATGAGAGTGGATTTTCAGCTGCTGGCACTATACATAAATGATGAAACTCAGAATATTGAGGAAACTCAGAACATGATACATAAACAAGGAATGCAATGCCCAGGAGAATAAAGAAAAGAGCAATATGGCCTAGGAGGTTTTGACATATCTGTTGAATTTTATATCTCTATTCCTTAGGCTGGGGGTCCAGGACAAACCATATCAGTTCCGATTTCTATGTTCTCTTTCTAAACCTTTCACAAACACATTGGTTTGTGATTTTTTTTTTTTCAGAGTAGCATTGGTAGCTTTGATGTAGGAGTGGAAAAAGTATGTGAAGGATTAATGCAGTTCCTGCCCATCGCCCATCCCACCCCCTACAATTTGTGTTATAATAAGGACTTTAGAGAGTTAAAGATTTTGGCATACAGTGCTTGAAGGGATGAAACTGGTAGCAGAGCTCGAGTGGATTGGAAGACAAGAACATTGAGTGAGATGGGAGACAATGAAAGAAAAAAGTGAGTTCTCTTTGGGTTTGAGAAATAGGTATAGCAGGAGTAAGGGAGACCTGGGAGAACTAAAATTGTTGGTAAATTGCTTAGGGTATATGAAATTTTTTGTGTGTTGACAAGGTATGGCTTATGACTATGAGGGAGTAGGCTGAATTACACTGAAGATGAATTTAAGAAGTTAAAAAAAAAAAAACTTTAAAAAACCCTGTCTTGTTTTCAGATGGGTTGTCTATATACTTGCTGATAGTACTTTAAGATGAGGGTAGGATTTTTGGTGGAGAGTAATTTTGTTAGTCAGGGGCCAAAGTCTTTGATTTTTGTCCAAGAGTGATAAGAGAAATCTAAAAAATAGTGTAGTCAAATATTGCAGGATAAATGATTTGGTGTTGATGTTGTGGGCTGTGGAGAACAGGAACTCTGGACCTTGTGGTACATGTGACTTCTGAGGATGGGGTTTCTCAAGAGGAAGCCTTTAGGCAAGCAGTAAATTCTATTAAAGCTCAGGTTTAATAAGGTAGGTAGATGTAGGGAGCTTTCTGTGAAGAGGTTCAGGATGGAGTTGGTTCATTCTCTCTCTCGCTCTTTCTCTCTCTCTCTCTCTCTCTCTCTCTCTCTCTCTCTCTCTCCCCCTCCTTTTGTCTTTAAAGGAAGACTCTGGAAAGCACAAGGGAAGTTATAAGAAGAGAATATAAGGAAACTTGAATCAGGGCAAAGAAAGCATTGATTAGAAATGGATTCAAATTCCAGGAGATGATTGGTGTTGGGTCAGGCATGTTCATTTTTATATCTTCTATGTAAGTCTTCTTAGATTAGCTTGATTTAAATGCTTTTCCTTTTTGTTCTTATAAGAAATGGCACCTACCTTCATCAATACATTGATCACAGTCAGAGATGAAATTAAGTTTTTGGGCCTGATGCACCTACAAGATGAGGGCCCACTTCGAGAAAAACAATACCAAGTTACAATTGCAGAAAATAAGTATGAAAATGAGGATCTATTTAGCATAAGAAAGAAGCTGCAACAAATTATAAATATTAAAAGGTTGAAAACGCCATAAACATCACAAAATTTAATCCCCTCATATTTATAGTAATCAACTTCCTGACTCACTTCCATGATACCTTTTCCCTACAGTTTTCAAATTGCTTCTTATTTAATTGCCTCCCTTAAGAGAATTATTTTGTTATAATTTCTATGGCAAGAACTGAAAGGCATTTGCCTTTCCCTAGTATGTTTAATAGAAATTTAGTTTGTATTATTAATAGTTTAGAGAAGAAAATTCAGCTTCATAGCTTGTTATTGCTAATGAGATAAATAATAAAATTTACTATCGTCAAATTTTAGAAAGCCTTTGTTAAGTTTTTTATGTGTGCGATGTAATATTTCAGGGTGTTTGAGATTTTTCTTGTAGAGTGACTAATTTTGATTACTTATAATTATATGACTTTCATAAAGTCCATTGCTGAGCCCCTTTCAGGGTCTTTATAGAGGTCTGTACAATGAGGATCCCTGAAGCATAAACTTTGTTATCTGGTTTTGATCATATTATATTATAATTATCTGTTTTTTGTTTGTGTCTACACATGCTCAGTGCTTATTAGCCTCACTTTTGACAGTCATTTGAGACTATGATGAAATACATAGACAGACACTCTCCTCAGCAAAAAAAAAAAGTCATGAAATATATAAAATATTGAATACAATATTATAGACCTCCTGAAGCTTATTCTTGCTCCTGCCACAAGTTTCTGCACTAAATTGGTAATTTATTTAATGCTCTGTATTTTGATTTTCTTTCTCTAATATCTAGAACAATGTCCTGCACTTTATATGCTCCAAACACATAAAGACTTGTTTAATAAATAGAAAAAGAAATAGATAAGTATTGCCAGCCAGACTGTATGACAGGTGCAGAAATTCCCTACTTTCAAAAACTCTTGGTAAATATATTTGAGCAAACATTGGGACTCTTCCCTGGCAATCCTAAAATGCCAGACTCTCCAATGGTTTTGCCCTAATAAGACAAGAGTTCCTTTTCCCAAGACCTTTAAACTGTACCGATTCTCATTTTCTCTTCTGAAAACTTTTGCTTTTGTCTTTGGGTTTCTCCTATGGCTAACTGGAGAGAACAACATTATTCTCTCCTTACCCTTAAATGATGTCAATGTTTCCTGAATTTTTTTCTTTTCAAAAAATTATACTACAATATGAATACATTTTAGTAGCATTCACTTACAATCCAAGACATTTCACAATTCCTCCTCCCTCTTTCCACTTTTCATTGTACACAGAGCTCTATGAGGCATTACAGAGGATACTAAAATGAAAGAAAATCATAAACCATGCAGTAAAGAATCTTTCAGTCTAATGAAGTTATGAGTAAAGATGAATACAATGAGGAATAGTAAATAACTTTGAGATAAAGAAACTAAAGTAAATCGTAAGACTGATGCAACTTGATACAGAATTGTGATTGTTTTTGATATCTCCAGTTTGGACAGTCAAAGGAGACACTATCAATAGTTATTGCAAGGGCAACAGGCATAAACTAATATTATCTTGGACAAATTGAGATATATAGTCACCCTACTCTTAAGTTTCTTTACTTTTGCTTTTACTTTTTATTATGGACATTTTCATACCGCCTGTAAAGACTGAGATAACTATTTAAGTACCCATCTTCCAACTTCAACTATTATCACCACGTGGCCAATGTTGTCTTTTCTATACCCCCTAACTTCCCACCCTTATGTACTAAAAGCAAATCCAAAGTATTTTCTTGATTCATCAACCAGTTTTTCACCACTCCATTCTTTTTCTTTCCTGATCCCTTACTTATCACCTTTCCAACCCATCTTTTTATTTTTACTTCCAGCAATGCAGTTCTGATCTAACTCTGCCAGGACACAGATCCATAGGGTCAGCCCTGCACCCTGAACAGCTCAGAGGGAGGAGCCAGACCAGCAGTGCCTCACACCTTGTCCTCTTCTGCTCTAGACAGATGGCTCCATAATGACAGCTTCATAATGGCAGTGGGGGAGCCCCTGATGCACATCAGGGTCGCTCTTCTGCTGCTCTGGTTTGGGGTGTTTTTGTCTGTTTTTGGCCACTCTCAGGCCAGGCCCTCCCAGCGTTTCACTTCTCCAGAAGTGGTGATCCCTTTGAAGGTGATCAGCAGGGGCAGAGGGCCTGGATGGCTCTCCTATAGCCTGCGGTTTGGGGGACAGAGATACATTGTCCACATGAGGGTAAAGAAGCTGTTGTTTGCCGCACACCTCCCTGTGTTCACCTACACGGAGCAGCATGCCCTGCTCCAGGATCAGCCCTTCATCCAGGATGACTGCTACTACCATGGTTATGTGGAGGAGGTCCCTGAGTCTCTGGCTGTGTTCAGTGCTTGTTTTGGGGGCTTTCGAGGTGTATTACAAATAAATGGCCTCACCTATGAAATTGAACCCATCAGACACTCTGCCACATTTGAACACCTAGTACATAAGATAGACAGTGATGATACACAGTTTCCACCTATGAGATGTGGGTTAACAGAGAAGGAAGTAGCACACCAACAGTTGGCATTTGAAGAGGCTGAGAACTCAGCTCTGGAACCAAAATCTGCTGGTGACTGGTGGACCCATGCATGGTTTCTGGAGCTAGTTGTTGTGGTGAACCATGATTTCTTCATTTACTCTCAAAGCAACATCTCAAAGGTACAAGAGGATGTATTTCTTGTTGTCAACATAGTGGATTCCATGTATAAGCAGTTAGGTACTTATGTAATTTTGACTGGAATTGAAATTTGGAATCAAGGAAATATTTTCCCAATGACAAGCATAGAACAGGTCCTGAACGATTTCTCTCAATGGAAACAAATCAGTCTTTCCCAACTACAGCATGATGCTGCACATATGTTCATTAAAAATTCACTTATAAGTATACTTGGTCTAGCCTACATTGCAGGAATATGTCGTCCACCTATTGATTGTGGAGTTGATAATTTTCAAGGAGATACCTGGTCTCTTTTTGCCAACACTGTGGCCCATGAGTTAGGTCATATTTTGGGTATGCAGCATGATGAAGAATTCTGTTTTTGTGGGGAAAGAGGTTGCATCATGAATACTTTTAGAGTGCCAACAGAGAAATTCACCAATTGCAGTTATGCTGATTTTATGAAGACCACCTTAAACCAGGGATCATGTCTGCATAATCCTCCAAGATTGGGGGAAATCTTTATGCTAAAGCGCTGTGGGAATGGTGTGGTTGAAAGAGAAGAGCAGTGTGACTGTGGATCCGTACAGCAGTGTGAACAAGATGCCTGTTGTCTGTTGAATTGCACTCTGCCTGGGGCTGTCTGTGCTTTTGGGCTTTGTTGCAAAGACTGCAAGTTCATGCCATTAGGGGAACTCTGTAGGTCAATGAGTGTGACCTCCCAGAATGGTGCAATGGAACATCCCATCAGTGCCCAGAAGATAGATATGTGCAGGACTGTATCCCCTGTAGTGACAGTGCCTACTGCTATCAAAAGAGATGTAATAACCATGACCAGCATTGCAGGGAGATTTTTTGGTAAAGATGCAAAAAGTGCATCTCAGAATTGCCATAAAGAAATCAACTCTCAGGGAAACCGTTTTGGTCACTGTGGTATAAATGGCACAACATACCTAAAATGTCATATCTCTGATGTCTTTTGTGGGAGAGTTCAATGTGAGAATGTGAGAGACATTCCTCTTCTCCAAGATCATTTTACTTTGCAGCACACTCGTATCAATGGCGTCACCTGCTGGGGTATTGACTATCATTTAAGGATGAACATACCTGACATTGGTGACGTGAAAGATGGTACTGTGTGTGGCCCAGGAAAGATCTGCATCCACAAGAAGTGTGTCAGTCTGTCTGTCTTGTCACACGTCTGCCTTCCTGAGACCTGCAACATGAAGGGGATCTGCAATAACCAACATCACTGCCACTGTGGCTATGGGTGGTCCCCTCCCTACTGCCTGCACAGAGGCTATGGGGGTAGTGTTGACAGTGGTCCAGCATCTGCAAAGAAAAGAGGTTTCTTGCCACTGATTGTGATTCCTTCTTTGTCTGTTTTGATTTTCCTGTTTACTGTTGGGCTTCTTACGTATCTACGACAATGTTCTGGTCCCAAAGAAACTAAGGCTCATTCATCAGGTTAAGAAAATGTCTCTAATTTAATATTCCATGCATTATTACACTTTAGTCTCTTGGCAGTGGAAATGGTAGTACATCCCTGAAACAGCATATTTCTGACCGTCTCCAGAAAGCTGCAAAGATCTTCCCTTACGTCAGAACCACAAACATTGTCATTAAGTTCAAGTTATTCTTAACATGTTTCTATCTATTGTTCATTGTTTTAAGCAGCAAATAAAGCTACATCCTTCCCTCCCTTTAGTCCTTGTTGTGTTTCTTGTGCACAGAGATGACTTATGGGAAAGGCATGAGATGTGTCTGCATCAGAGAGTCCAGGGGTGAGGCTTACCTCTCTACTGACATTTATCAATGTGGGAAAATTACTTAAATTTTCTGATGTTCTGCTTCAAAATCTGAAAAGGTGTAGGGGTGATAATAATATTTGTCCCCCCCAACTTCTTTTATTTGGTAACCAAAAGAGAGAAATAAGTGAATTTTTGTTAAGTATAAACAAATTGTTATCTGATGAAATTTCCTGATTTTGCTCCCTGTGTGCTTCCTAGGCTTTTGTCTTAATTTGACAGTTTGGATATCCTTTTGGATCATTTGCTTGCTTCGCATACCAAAATATAATCTCCATGAGGGCGGGATTGTTTTCATCTGTTTTGCTCACCATTGTATCCTCAATAGCTTGAACAGTGCGCAGTGCTTACTACACAGTAAATACTTAAATGAAGCAATGAATTTCAATGAAGTATTAAATACATGAATTAATTATGAAAAGTAAAAATAATATTTTGCTAACTTGAGGATATCATTCTGATCCTCTCTTTTAACTACTGGAACTCTTGCTCAAAAATAAACTTTGAATATTTAAAATGTGTTTATTTAAAATGCTGCTGTTTGAACGTGGCACACTTTGCTGGTCTTTTGTCCCCAGTGTATCTTCCCCTCAGTCTATTCTCCGTGTTTTTGAAAATCCTGTCTCTTGAAAACACAGAGTGAATCAGATACCCTTTGTATTGATCAGTTAACTTCTGAATGGCACTCTGTAAATTCAGTCAAACAACTTTTTGGATATTATTTTTCATTACACTTGCCAACTTTGTGTCTTCTACCTGTTTTATGTTTACAATATATTTGGCTGTGTCATTCTCTGCATATCTGTACATGAAATTCCCATTCCCAAAATGCTGTTTACCATGCTGCCCCTACTCTCTTGCCCTGGAAAACTCCTATTTTCTCTCAATAGAGGTTAAATGTTATATCTTCGTGGAAGCATTCCTTATGAAATGGTAAGTGTTCCACTTGTGTGCCCCATTACTTTGTAGTCACCCCTTTATGGTTTGATGACCTCCAGGAATAGAGATGGAGAGGGTCCAACAATGGGCTAGCAAAAAGAAGCAGAGGACAGCTACTGGAGCCACACAAGGAGGGAGGAGTGAACCAAGAATGCAATCTGGTTCAATCAGAGAAAGCTCCACATGTTCTAAGTGTACACATCCATAGAGAGACAAAAGATAGCTGCTCCAGTTTATTGATTCTTTTTTGAAATGGTTTATTCCCACAGAAATACAAACTACTATCAGAGAACACTAGAAACATCTTTATGCAAATAAACTAGAAAATATAGAAGAAATGGATAAATTCCTGGCCATACACAACCTCCCCATTCTAAACAAGGAAGAAGTCAAATCCTTGAATAGACCAACAACAAGTTCTGTAATTGAAGCAGTAATTAATAGCCTACCAACCAAAAAAAGTCCAGGACCAGATGGATTCACAGCCTAATTCTACCAGAGGTACAAGGAGGAGCAGGCACTATTCCTTCTGAAACTATTCCAAACAATAGAAAAAGGGATTCCTCCCTAACTCATTTTGTGCAGCCAGCATCATCCTGATACCAAAACCTGGCTGAGACACAACAAAAAAGAAAATTTCAGGCCAATATCCCTGATGAACATCGATGCAAAAATCCTCAATAAAATACTGGCAAATTGAATCCAGCAGCACATCAAAAAGCTTATCCACCACAATCAAGTCGGCTTCATCCCTGGGATGCAAGCCTGGTTCAACATATGCAAATCAATAAACATAATCCATCACATAAACAGAACCAATGACAAAAATCACATGATTATCTCAATAAATGCAGTAAAGGCCTTCGACAAAATTCAACACCCCTTCATGCTAAAAACTCTCAATAAATTTGGTATCGATGGAATGTATCTCAAATTAATAAGAAGTATTTATGGCAAACCCATAGCCAATATCATACTGAATGGGCAAAAGCTGGAAGCATTCTCTTTGAAAACTGGCACAAGAGAGGGATGCCCTCTCTCACCACTCCTATTCAACATAGTATAGGAAGTTCTGGCCAAGGCAATCAGGCAAGAGAAAAAAATAAAGGGTATTCAAATAGGAAGACAGTAAGTCAAATTGTCTCTGTTTGCAGATGACATGACTGTATATTAAGAAACCCCATCGTCTCAGCCAAAAATCTCCTTAAGCTGATAAGCAACTTCAGCAAAGTCTCAGGATACAAAATCAATGTGCAAAATCACAAGCATTCCTGCACACCAATAACAGACAGAGAGCCAAGTCATGAGTGAACTGCTATTCACAATTGCTACTAAGATAATAAAATACCTAGCAATACAACTTACAAGGGATGTGAAGGACCTCCTCAAAGGGAACTACAAACCACTGCTCAAGGAAATAAGAGAGGACACAAACAAATGGAAAAATATTCCATGCTCACGGATAGGAAGAATCAATATTGTGAAGATGGCCATACTGCCCAAAGTAATTTATAGATTCAATGCCATCCCCATCAAGCTACCATTGATTTTCTTCACAGAAGTAGAAAAAACTACTTTAACCTTCATATGGAACCAAAAAAGAGCCTGCATAGCCAAGACAATCCTGAGCAAAAAGAACAAAGCTGGAGGTATCACGTTACCTCACTTCAAAGAATACTACAAGGCTAAAGTAACCAAAACAGCATGGTACTGGTACCAAAACAGATACATAGACAAATGGAACAGAAGAGAGGCCTCAGAAATAACACCACATATCTACAACCATCTGATCTTCGACAAATCTGACAAAAACAAGCAATGGGGAAATGACTCCTCATTTAATAAATGGTGTTGGGAAAACTGGCCAGCCATCTGCAGAAAACTGACACTAGACCCCTTCCTTATACCTTATACAAAAATCAACTCAAGATGGATTAAAGACTTAAACGTAAGACCTAAAACCATAAACATTCTAGAAAAAAATCTAGGCCATATCATTTAGGACATAGGCAAGGGCAAACACTTCATGTCTAAAACAACAATAGCAATGGCAACAAAAGCCAAAATTGACAAACGGGATCTAGGTAAACTAAAGAGCTTCTGCACAGCAAAAGAAACTATCATCTGAGTGAACAGGCAACCTACAGAATGGGTGAAAATTTTTGCAATCTATCCATCTGACAAAGGGCTAATATCCAGAATCTACAAATAACTTAAACAAATTTACACAAAAAAACCATCAAAAAGTGGGCAAAGTGTATGAACAGACAGTTCTCAAAAGAAGACATTTATGCAGCCAACAAATGTGAAAAAATTCTCATCATCACTGGTCATTAGAGAAATGCCAATCAAAACCGCAATGAGATACCATCTCACACCAGTTAGAATGGTGATCATTAAAAAGTCAGGAAACAACAGATGCTGGAGAGGATGTGGAGAAATAGGAACGCTTTTACACTGTTGGTGGGAGTGTAAATTAGTTCAACCATTGTGGAAGACAGTGTGGCAATTCCTCAAGGATCTAGAGCTAGAAATACTATTTAACCCAGTGATCCCATTACTGGGTATATACCCAAGGATTATAAATCATTCTACTGTAAAGGCACATGCATACATATATTTTTTGTGGCACTATGCACAAAAGCAAAGACTTGGAACCTATCCAAATGTCCACCAATGATAGACTGCATAAAGAAAATGTGGCACATATACACCATGGAATACTATGCAGCCATAAAAAAAGATGAGTGCATGTCCTTTGCAGGGAATGGATGAAGCTGGAAACCATCATTCTCAGCAAACTAACACAGGAACAGAAAACAAAATACTGCATGTTCTCACTCATAAGTGGAAGCTGAACAATGAGAACACATGAACACAGGGAGGGGAACACCACATACTGGAGTCTGTCAGGTGGTGGAGGGCTAGGGGAAGGATTGCATTGTGAGAAATACCTAATGTAGGTGACGGGTTGATGGGTGCAGTAAACAACCATGGCACATGTGTACCGATGTAAGAAGACTGCACGTTCTGAACATGTACCCCAGAACTTAAAGTATAGATAAAATAAACCATTGAAGTTGGTTATAGTTATATTTATCAGCCTATTGTTCTTTTATATTTGCTGTGTTTTGTATTTCTGCTTGAGATTACATTGAAATAATCCACTTTTTCTGGGTTTATATTGGTTTCAGCTTTTATGCTTAATTCTGGAATTTATTTTTCTATAAGAAATGAGATAGGTATCTAATCGTATACTTTTCCAAATGGGTAGCCAGTTGTCTTGATACACTTTATAGAATAAATGCTTTATCAGTGCTTTGCTGGTAAATTGGAATCCTGTATTGTATTTTAAAGTTAATTTGTTAGAGTCACCTTATTTTATTTGTAAATTTTTACAAGAAGCAGTGCATTTTGCAATATTCTTATTTTAAGAAAAGATGTATAATTATTTTATATTCGTTGAGTTAATTACAGCTCTATCAGTCAATTATATCAGGATTGGTGGGTAGAATTAACCTGTTTATAACAAGCATAGAGTCTTACCTCCTGTTTTAATTTGGATTGCCCAAAAAGCAGACCCAGAGACAAGGATTTAGGTAGAGTTAGTTTTTAGGGGGAAGCACATAACAGGGTAGACTAATGAACAAGTTTTCTCTGTGTACAACTGGAGCCATCCCTGTGCGCTTTCTGAGAAGTCATGTGAAACACACCTTTGATTAATACTCCATGGTTCAGGAGAAAGCTGTAAGGAAAAGAATATCTGAGATATAAGCATGTGAAGTGGTAAACTCTCAGAGCATGGAGATTGTCTACTGTGGCTGCAAGTGAACTCAAGTGGGACGAGAAGATGTAGGGTGGGCTTTTAGCATCTACTGTACCCAGGTTCCTTAGAAAACATATGCTGAGGCAAGGATTAAATCTAAATGTTTTACCTGGAAAATACAGTCCTAGGGAAATGAGAGTAAAAGTAAACATATTTGGGGCTGGAAAGTCTGGTACAGCAGATGCTGGTGGTACCTGCCTGTATCCTCTTAGGCTGAACCTTGAGGTTGTCTGTAGC
Organism: Trachypithecus francoisi; assembly: GCF_009764315.1. Classification (NCBI taxonomy): domain Eukaryota; kingdom Metazoa; phylum Chordata; class Mammalia; order Primates; family Cercopithecidae; genus Trachypithecus; species Trachypithecus francoisi. Next base: position 34,749,680 of record NW_022681468.1, on the reverse strand, counting down.
ATTGATGACAAGTCCTATACACACTAATGGCTTTCTACTTTACGGGGGTGTGCTCAGTGCACTCATGGAGCAAACTGGAAACAAGAAGGAGTTAAATCATCTGAAAGCAACTCTGGACCAATGAGAGATGTTGTGTGAATGAGCATGGTAGTTTCCCCAGTCCTCATGGGACTTCTACGTGGCGTTGGGGTCCAAGACAGGGTGTACATTGTTAGTATAACAGGAACTGGTTCTACCTTCCCTAAAAAAAAAAAAACAACAACAACAAAACAAAAACAAACAAACCCAAACAAACAAACAAACAAACCCAAAACCCTTTTCTTTTCTTCACAAAGTCCTCTTTGTTCTTTGAGCACTCATTGAAAAAGCTGACTGGAGACTATCTCAGTCTATTCAGTTCTCCCTCTGATCCTCCACTATGGACTTTCTTTCAAACTGTGTCTTATTGTTATTAACCCTTACTGTTTTCTTAACAGTTTAGGCACAGAACTAACATTGCTTTGCACGAGTTTTCCAAACCCTGCCCACGTGAACTAAGCCATCTGATTGCTGGTATATCAGCATCTAGATTATACAAAATTATCTGAACTTATTTTCATTCCTGCTGATGCAAGTGCCTGGTGGGTCAAGTCCGGAGCACGGACGCATGACAAGGTATGGCTTCCATGAAAAGAAAACAACGTCACACTACCTCTCTTTTTGGTGAGTTGGACACCTGTGTAGAAGGTTGAAGAATGTCGTTTGTTTAGGTAAAGATATTAGAAGGGGATTTTTCCCTTTGTACTGAAAGCAGAGATGATGCAGGATCTTTCACAGGTAACTTCCTAGGGCAGTAGCACAATCAAACCCTGTGACTTGATGCCACAGATGGCACATAAGCCTCTCACGAAGGTCATAAATGGTCCTGACACTCTTATGGTACAAACACTTGCCACATCACCAGGTGTTATGGATGGCCCAGAAGTCACCCCTGTGCAACTTGGATTTGCTCACTTGCTCTCCTCAGTAGACTGATAGGCACCAAAGATTACATGGTGATAGCATGGTGAGTATTCAAACAATGTGGAATAACTTGGCCAGGTGACAAAATCAAGCCCTATAGCTGCCAAAACCAAACTAAAGATCTCCTATATCTGATATTGTGCAATCTGTTCTGCTCCTATGGACTGACAGGGGCACATACAGATTCACCGATGCCAATATGACAGAAGACCAGGCACAACAAACCCCAATCTGTTGGGTCACAAATTTGACTCTGATATTATTTGTGAACCACACTGGTCTTTTTATCTTGCGTGGTGACAAGGTCTATGAAGGGTTCTCACCTACATGGTCAGAATGATGGGGACTTAGATACCTAATGCCTTTGTCACCAGGTACTCCTCCTTCAGTGCCAGCCAAATTATAAACTTGGGCTCCTTTGTTTATAAAGTAGTGTCACACAAGCATACTAAATGAGATGTTACAGAAAATCCCCTTATATGTCACAATTCTAAGTTCCTTTCCATGCTGAGATCCATTTTCCCAGGCTTTGGAACTTATGAGAGGGAAAGGGCAATTCTCAATGTTTCCATGGTAATAGAACAGGAGTCAGTATTACTATGCAAGCACTGAGAAGACTCTAATCAGAAGTTAACAGTTTAGCCTCTGTTGTACTTCAGAATCACCACGTCCTGGATAGAATGACAGCCCAAGAAGGAGGAGCTTGTGCAATCATTGGTGAGGAACACTCCTTATATGTAAACCACCAGGGACAAATAGAATCTAATCTGAACTTTTTGAAAGACAAGATAAACACTCTTCATCATATAAATGAAGCTAAACCATTCAATTGGCCTGACCCATTGTCAGGGATAGGAGACTGGTTGAATGGAGTATGGGTAAATGTGTTTAGATTGTGCTTTTCTGCTTATTAATTCTCCTTCTAATCTGTGTTCTTCTCTCCCATTGCAGATCCCTTGCCACTCAGCTGCTAACACAACTCTTCTCTCCACAAATACCAACTCAGCTTTTAATTTGAAACTGTTAGGAAAGTTTCAGACAGGGAAAATAAAGGAGTTAAAAGTGTGCCACTCTAAAATATGCCAAATTAGTGTGTTGATTACTTCAAGCTCAAAGCACTTTGGAAACTGTAGTTCCAGAAGTGACTATCTGACCTGCCTTTTCCTGCATATAGCAAGCCATAAAACTTCCATGGAGAAAGATGCCTTCCCTGTGCCAGGACAAGAAAATAACTGTATCCCCAGGTTTGGAAATTTTTGCTGCAGTAGATGTGTACAAATAAACTAAAGTAACTCTTATCTCCCACTAGCTTTATAACTCCTCCTTGACACTCCACCCAATAGATCTCCTAGTGACTTCCCTGGAATTCACTGTCCCTAGCTTAGATCTTTTTGTGTCATGGCCCCAGTCCCTGTTGGACGGGACAAAGGGGGACGAACGTGGGAATAAAGACAAACACAAAAGAGTATATTTGGATGATGGGGTCAAGGGGCTCCTTGCTTCTAGTGAACAAGGGCCCTGAGCTTCTAGCTTCCTTCATATTTATTGAGAAAAGGAGATAGGAAGAAAGAGGTGTTTGTCAGTAGGCTGCTTGACTCGGTGCAGGCCTGCACGACTGCATTCTCTGAACAGTAGTCTTCCGATGTTCCAGTAGATAACCTCAAGGAGAACGGTACCAGGGAGTGATTGCACTCAGCATACCTTCTGGCGACTGTGAGTTTGCCCACATCCTGCATTCATGATAAACAGTTTGTTGTTTGATCATATAGCCTCCAGTGGAATGCTGAGTAAGTTACAACCCACAGGTTTTTGGCTCTCTACACTTTTGTCATTTCTTCACAAATTTATTGTTCTTTTTCTAGTATAAAAACTTTCTGCTTTGACCATTATTTTGGGTCTTTTCACTCTTGAAAAGATATCCATGTATATGAATTCTCCAGGGGCACACAAACAGGTAGCCATAGTGGCAGAGATAGAGGTACATTGGGCTCAATAGCATGGACTCCCACTTGCCAAGGGAGTTAATCAAGACACTTCTGTCATGAATGTACAACTTGCCAGTGACACAGATCAAGGCTGAGTTTCTGGGAAGGTGCTATTCTTCAAGGAAACCAAACAGTGAATTAGTGAGACATTGACTACTTTGTGCCCCTTTTATCCTGGGATGGCCAGCAATTGGTTCACACAAGAAAATATACATATTCTAGTTATGATATTGTCTATAGAGCTTGAGCCAGCACCACTACTGTGGGCATATGGACTGTAAGATCTTTAAGCATGGAGTCTCATACAACTTGGCATATGAATAGAGGATTCATTCACCCTTTAGTGTATGAGGTGCCGGAATGGTACATAGCAATGAATTATATTGTTTGTATCATATATTCAATATTTAGTAGCATCTATTCTCCTAAAGTGCTTAGAATGGCCTGCAGAAGGCAGAGCCAGAGTGCCAGCTCAGAAACAATATTCTGAAAGAATTGAGTGCCAGCCTTCACAATGCATTGTGTATATTAAGTCAGAGATTCCTAGATGGTGTTGTATATGCAATAGAAAGAATGTATGGGGCCCAGAGCCAAGGAAGAGAAGCCGGGTGGCCTCACTTATCATCACACTTGATGATCCACTGATCTGCTTCCCTCCCTGCAACTACCTGTTCTCTAGGCAGGTCTTGGTCCACAAAGAGAATGCATCTTTGCCAGAGGACCCAGCATAAGTTCCATAGACCTGCAAGCTGCCCTCAGGGCATCTGGGACATCTTCTGTTCAAGGACCCGCAGGTAAAAAGAAGAGTCATTCTGGCAGGAGTAACTGACCCTGAAGAGCAGGGGAAGGTAAGGCTGCTGAGCCCCAGTAGAGGCATGGAGGGTTATATGGAGAAACTAGGGGATTCACTTGGGAGCCACTTGGAACCACCCAATGCAATGGTAACTGCGAATGGATATGTGCAGCAGTGTTGACCTCCTGGGATGAAGGTGCAAAAGATTTAAAACAAACACTATAGCAAGTGCTCTGGGTCCTCCCTGACTCCTACTTTGTCCTTTTTATTTTTCCTTCTTCTCTTTATTTTTTTAAAGTTAAAACAAAATTAATGTTATAAAGATGGGGTCTTGCTATGTTGCCCAAGCTGGTCTCAAAGTCCTGGGCTCAAGTATTCCTCCCACCTTGGCCTCCCAAAGTGCAAGGATTATAGGCATGAACAACCATGCCCAGCGCCCTCCCTCAACCCCTTTTTAAAAAAACGATATACCTCTCACAGCCCATGGCTATCCAAAAACCCATAAGGTTTGTAAAGACGGTTCTCAGAATTATTTTCTGTTGGTTATTAGACTCCAAAGAAGGTACAAGTAAATACGAATAGTCTCCATCTATGGGTTTTGGTTAAGGTGAACACTGATGCTAAAACTGAAAGGACAAGGACAGCTACTCAGAACGTTCCCATCTTGTAAAAACCTTGGCCCTGCTTCACTTGTGACATCACCTGGTTTTCAGGTACTCCCTCATGTAGTTCAACTGAATAAAGCCTTTAACCTCTATGTGAGTCACTTTAAAAAACTTACATAATATATATATTTAATAATTTTGTGTTGTTACTTGGAATAGTTTTGTACAAAACGCCAACACTGCCCAGTTTTGTGCCAAAGACAGCATTATCAAAGAACCCTAATTTCCCTGGGTGGAGAGGTAAGCCCTGCTGTTGGTATCTGATTCTTTTTTTCCCTCATTTTTATTTTTGTTCTTGATTTCCAACTTTTATTTTAAGGTCAGCGGTAGAGGTGCAGGATAGGCTATGCAGGTTCGTTACATAGGTAAACACTGCCAGGGCAGTTTGCTGCACAGATCGTCCCATCACCTGACTTTCTTTCATAGCATGGTGGTTGCATGCTTTGACTTTTTTCTAGGTACCCTTTTGTCAGACTGAAGTCAGCATTTTCCTCCCATCTTTCAGAGTTCTTTAGATGTGCAGAGAGTTTAGGTAACTTCCCTAAGGTGGGGCAAGACTCTTCTATTATCTCAAATTTCTTCTACTACAGAAACTCCTATTCAACCCAAACACCTGGTCAGATCTGTGTAGACATACGGTCTGGTGCAATGTCAATCAATCTGTTAAATTCTTAAGTGGTGTGATTTCATCAGGTATACATTTGAACTGGAGTGCCTTTGGTTACTTGGGGCATGTCAAGCTTGTGCATTTTTGTGTCACCTTAGAAGCAAAGGGTAGCAAAATAGCTGACACTCCACAAATAACTTACTTTATTTGGTATGAAGAAACCAAGAAAAGAAATATTTTGAACAATCTCTAGTCTTGAGTCCTGTTTTCAACAACTTCAATGATCTTCCTTTCCCAAAGGCCTCCTCCCTTCTGTCTACCTCTATTTATGCCTCTGATTCTCACCTCCCTTCTATCCTGATCCCTATCTTCTTGAAGTCCCACGTGCTTCTTTTCTTCCACATCTCCACCTCCCTTGTACTATTTGACCTGGAACATCACCTCTTGTTGGATATGACAAGCCTTAAAAACAAGAGAAAAGTTTTAAAAACACACACACACAGACACACAGACACATGCACACATACAGTGTCACTCTGTTACACAGGCTGGTGTGCAGTGGTACAGTCATGACTCACTGTAACCTCCAGCTCCTGGTCTCAAGTGATCCTCCTGCCTCAGCCTCCCAAGTAGCTGGGTCTATAGGGACACACTATTCCACCGGGCTGATTTTTAAACTCTTTTAGAGACGGGTCTTGCTATCCTGCTCAGGTTGGCCTTGAATTCCTGGCTTCAAGTGATCTTCCTGCCTCAGCCTCCTGGTAGCTAGGACTACAAGCATGTGCCACCATGCCTCGCTAATTTCTTTATATTTTGTGTTGATAGATTCTCACTATGTTGCCCAGGCTGGTCTCAAACTGATACTCCCTCCTCATACTCTGGAATAGCTACGACTACAGGTGTGTGCCACCATGCCTGGATAATTTTTTTTTGTTTTTTAATATTTTATAGAGACACAGTCTCACAATGTTGCCCAGGTTGGTCTCAAACTCCTGGCCTCGAGGAATCCTCCCACCTCAGGCCCCCAAATCTCTGGGATTATAGGCGTGAGTTACTGTACCCCACCTTACTGCACTATTTCTGGAGCGATTCTTCCGGTTTCCCTTTAGGTAAGATTTTGTGTCTGTACATTTATCAGACTGTCAGTTCCATCCTGTAATTTATAGATAGGCTGGGCTCAGGCAATTCCTGGAGATTTAAAATATGATATCCCATACCTTTAATTTCCAGATAAATTGAGAAGTGATTTATCAGTGAATAATGACCCTTTCTGTAATAGTTTAACAGTAAAGACATAAAGTCAGAGACATTACATATGGGATTCCCCAGGCTTAGCATAACGCAAAAATACTGAGAATAATGAAAATGATAGCAGATAGCATGTACCAATTGCCCAGCACTTTGGGAGGCCGAGGTGGGTGAATCACTTGAGGCCAGGAGTTTGAGACCAGCCTAGCCAAGATGGTGAAACCCAGTCTCTACTAAAAATACAAAAATTAATCTGGTGTGGTAGCACGTGCCTGTAATCCCAGCTACTCAGGAAGTTGAGGTGGGACAATTGCTTGAACCCCGGGATGCAGTGGTTACAGTGAGCTGAGATTGCGCCACTGCACTCCAACCTGGCAGGCTACGCACCAGAGTGAGACCCTGCCTCAAAAAAAAAAAAAAAAATTAAGAGTGTGAGCAAATGTGTATTAGTGTACATGGGATTTGCCACAGGGGTATCTAGAAAACATTAGCCCCAAATCTTAAATGAGTACAGGTCCTCTTGTTAGTGAATCTAGGAGTTTCTGCCATCATCTATAGAAGTATTGAGAATATGACCAGACAGGAAATGTTAAGTAAATTTAAACACACAGACCCTTTTTAAATTGCCAAGTGATTTTATTTCAAGATGACATCAAATTGCTAAGAGGTGATGTAACCATCAGAATGACTATTGATTACGACTCCCAGTAAGTGTTAATGTGATTTTCTCCATTGTGTGGGCTCCCATTAGTATTTACTCATCAGGTTCAGTAGTTTTCAATACTTTCTCTACCATAAATCCTATTGCTTGTGAAAAGCCACCAAAGAGAAGTGAAACCAGAAAAAGGATGTAACGAGTAAATATTAAAAGTAGTACTAGGTTTGTATTCACAAGTATGCTGCTTGCAATACGATATTGTTTGTCAGGTGGAGGGCCACTATCTATACTACCTCCTGTTCCTCTCAGTTCACATGTTGGTGGTTGCCACCCAAACACACAGTGACAATGTTTTTTGTTGTTACATACTCCTTTGTAATTGCATGTTTTAAGATCACATTCAAAATGCAGGTCTTGATAAAAAGTACAATTGTGTTCAAGACAGTAGCTCCCTGGGCCACAGGTTGCACCATCCACTACCAGCCCCATTTCTGGCAAGTTTGTCCCGTGGTGTGCTTCATAGCCAAAGCATTTTTCTTCTTTTATGTCGTGTACTAATATACTACGAAACGTAGTGTGCTCACCTCCACCATGAATCTCGCTGACACCACTACAGTGCAACATTCCACAGAAAACATCACCTTCTTCACATGGAAAAGGTTTACTTCCCCCTCACCGTAGAATAACCCCACAATTTGCAAATCCGTCACCAATCCTATTCAATTGTTGATAGCATGCTGGGGAGCCATCTTTCACTTGGTAGCCAAAAAGGGCTTGACACTGCATATCACGGTCACTGCAGTTTCCTCTTACACAAACAGATACTGCTGAACATGGGGTTCCATCCTGGACATAGACGTCATTTGGACACTCTTCCTTTTTCCCATCACAGTATTCCGGTAGATCACATATGCCACCCAAGTCTCTGCAAACCACTCCAGGGGCAGCATATTTACACTCATGGCAGCAAAGTCCTGTATTGCAAACACTGCCAAGTGAAAAGGTACAAGAGGTCTCACAACATCTATCATTGGCACAATCTTTAAGGGAGCCACAGTCACATTCTTCCCTCTGATTTTTGATCTTGTCTCCACAACGATCAGCTACATAAGGAAAATTAGTGTATGGAATATTTGGATCACTCAAACAAGGATCCCATTTATTCAACCTGTGTTGGATCTTCTCGTAAGAACAATTGCTCATCATATCATTAAGATCAGGAACAGGAGCCATGAGACAGTTGGTTCGTCGAAAACAACAACAACCAGCAGAATCATGTGTCAAGCCCAAGTTATGACCTAGTGTATGTGCTGTTAGACATGCCCCCCTAAATAAGTGATACCTCATTAAATACACAAACATTGCTCCCCAGTTGGGGTTGCATATTCCATCAAAGGTGGTATAACAGTCCCGGTTTTCAAGTCAATATGCTGTAAAAACAACTGAGGTATCATGTTTAATTTGTGAAAACAATTTATAATATTTCCACACACCAAACTCTCCTACAGCAGTTCCGACAGGCCTCTGATAAAACATTACTATATCATTAGGATTCCATATGCACAAAACACGTACATAGACATTTAAATAAACTGGTTTGAAAATGGTATGTATGATGCTGTTAATAATCACTACATTCTCTATTATGTGTGACACATTAGGGTTCCGCTTGAATAATCCATTAGTAACCATGTAGTGAATTTTCAAGTTTTTTCTGTGATGCCTCCACAAATAAACGTGGCCTGCTCTGGGAGTTTCAGACAGTGTTACCTTTTCAGATTCTTGATCTCTCTCTTCCCCTTCAGTCTTACATCTACTAGCCTCTCCCAGTCATTCTTCTGACACACACAGAGATACTACATGCTCAAATTTGGAAGAAGCCTCCAGGGGTTTGATTTCATAAGTCAAGTCATCCACCTGCAGCATGCCACGCAGCCCTCCATGGCAGGTGTCCAATGTGGCCACAGACCCAGGAACCCCTTCCAGGTAGCAGTCATAGTAACAGTCTCGTGGGACAAAAGGGTAGTTCTCCTGCGTGGCCCCCTGGTCATTATCAGTAAAAACAGGTAAATGTCTGGGCATCATGTTCTTCTTGAGATTCATGTGAATCACGTGTCTTCGGCCCTGGAAACGCATGCTGTAAGAGAGTTGGTCTGGCATCTCAACTCCACGCCTCCTGTGGGGCACTTTCCTGGGGATCACAATTTCTGAGGAAGTAAAGCGCCATCCTGGTGGGTCATGAAAACAATAGACCTGGGACAAGAGTGCCCAGAGGACAGGCAGCCAGAGAGCACCTGTCAAGGGGTCCTGGACCCAGGCAGGTCCCATGAATAAGGGAACCTTTGACCAAAGAAAATGCAATCAAATGAGAGGCACAAAGGGGATTCTTCAGTCTTCAACCTTCTCCTCAGGGGAGTTATAAGGAAAGCAGAGTGAGTCTGCAGGCTTGGCACCCCCTGATAAGTGAGTGGGAAGGGTTAGGCTATTACATAATAATGGTGTGCTCATCAGGGGAGGCTGTTTTCAGTGAGCTGGAGAGGTAGGCCAGGGGGTCAAAAGAAGAGGAAAAAAATGGCAGGAATTGAGAATAGCAGCATATAACTGAGCTGAAATGTCCCTTGTCCCCTAAGGGAAGTCATGAGTGGGGTATGATGAGTAAGTGGGTTTGATGCAAGTTTAGGACACTTAAGGACATTTTTCTCAAGCCTAAATGAGGGAAGGACTCAACATGTAATTAAAAGGGGGAAGCGTATCCAATGATAAGGAAAGTGTAAACTTCTCCTTAAAGGAATTTTGAGTGCTGCAATAAACATACGTGTATATGTGCCTTTATAGTATAATGATTTATAATCCTTTGGGTATATACCCAGTAATGGGATTGCTGGGTCGAATGGTATTTCTGGTTCTAGATCCTTGAGGAATTGCCACACTGTCTTCCACAATGGTTGAACTAACTTACACTCCCACCAACAATGTAAAAGAGTATCAATTTCTCTGCATCCTTTCCAGCATCTGTTGTTTCCAGACTTTTTAATGATCACCATTCTAACCGGCGTGAGATGGCATCACATTGTGGTTTTGATTGGCATTTCTCTAATGACTAGTGATGATGAGCATTTTTTTCATGTTTGTTGGCCGTATAAATGTCTTCTTTCGAGAATTGTCTGTTCATATCCTTTGCCCTACTTTTGACGGGGTTATTTGTTTTTTCCTTGTAAATTTGTTTAAGTTCCTTGTAGATTCTGGATATTAGACCTTTGTCAGATAGATAGATTGCAAAAATTTTCTCTCACTCTGTAGGTTGCCTGTTTACTCTAATGATAGTTTCTTTTGCCGAGCAGAAGCTCTTTAGTTTAATTAGATCCCATTTGTCAATTTTGGCTTTTGTTGCCATTGCTTTTGTGATGAACAACTTCAGCAAAGTCTCAGGGTACAAAAT